>NW_012099098.1:1381152-1382233 GCF_000951045.1 Mandrillus leucophaeus
GTTTCACCATGTTAGCCAGGATGGTCTCGATCTCCTGACCTCGTGATCCACCCGCCTGGGCCTCCCAAAGTGCTGGGATTACAGGCTTGAGCCACTGCGCCCGGCCTGATTTTTTAATTTAAAAAAATTACTTATTTTATTTGAAAACTTGCGGCAAAAAACATATAACAGAAAATTAATCATCTTAACAATTTTCACACTGTTGGATAGCAGGGCTCCAAAACTTCGTCATTTTGCAGATCTGAGACTCTGTACCCATTAAACAGCAATCCTCCCTTCCTCATCCTCCCTGGCTCCTGGCAGCCACCATTCTACTTTTTTTTCTATGAGTTTGACTCCTTTAGATACTTCAATGTAAAGCATATATATATATGCTCGTTGTATGGAAAAACAAAAATGCTTGGGTGGCTGGGTCCTGTGGCACATACCTGTAATCTCAGCACTTTGGGAGGCCAAGGCAGGAGGATTGCTGGAGCCCAGGAATTTGAGGCTGCAGTGATCTATAATTTTGACATAGCACTGCAGCCTGGGCAACAAAGTGAGACCCTGTCTCTTAAAAAAAAAAAGAAAGAAAGCAAGCCTGGGGGACTGGGCACAGTGGCTCACGCTTGTAATCCCAGCACTTTGGGAGGCCGAGGCCGAGGCAGGTGGATCACTTGAGGTCAGGAAGTCGAGACCAACCTGGCAAATATGGTGAAACCCTGCCTCTACTAAAAATACAAAAATTAGCCAGGCGTGGTGGCACGTGCCTGTAGTCCCAGCTACTGGAGGACTTGAGGCAGGAGAATCTCTTGAGCCTGGGAGGCAGAGGTCGCAGTGAGCCAAGATTATGCCACTGCACTCCAGCCTGGGCAACAGAGTGAGTCTCCGTCTCATAAATAAATAAATAAATAAACAAATTAAATAATAAAATGCCAGCTGGGCGTGGTGGCTTATGCTGTAATACCAGCTCTTTTTTTTTTTTGAGATGGAGTCTCGCTCTTTCCCCCAGGCTGGAGTGCAGTGGCCGGATCTCAGCTCACTGCAAGCTCCGCCTCCCAGGTTTACACCATTCTCCTGCCTCAGCCTCCTGAGTAGCTGG
>NW_012099098.1:1382283-1423912 GCF_000951045.1 Mandrillus leucophaeus
TTTTGAGATGGAGTCTCGCTCTTTCCCCCAGGCTGGAGTGCAGTGGCCGGATCTCAGCTCACTGCAAGCTCCGCCTCCCAGGTTTACACCATTCTCCTGCCTCAGCCTCCTGAGTAGCTGGGACTACAGGTGCCGCCACCACGCCTGGCTAGTTGTGTTTTTTTTTGTTTTGTTTTGTTTTGTTTTTTTAGTAGAGACGGGGTTTCACCGGGTTAGGCAGGATGGTTTCGATCTCCTGACTTCGTGATCCACCCGTCTCGGACTCCCAAAGTGCTGTGTAATCCCAGCTCTTTGGGAGGCCAAGGCAGGCAGATCATCGAGGTCAGGAGTTCGAGACCAGCCTGACCAACATGGAGAAACCCCGTCTCTACTAAAAATAAAAATTAGCTGGGTGTGGTAGCGCATGCCTGTAATCCCAGCTACTCAGAAAGGCTAAGGCAGAAGAATCGCTTGAACCTGGGAGGCAGAGGTTGCAGTGAATTGAGATCATGCCATTACACTCTAGCCTTGGCCACAAGAGTGAAACTCCATCTCAAAAAAAAAAAGCCTGGAGAAGCCTTTAAGTAGGAAGTGGAAGTGTCACCTCTAGCCAGGCGGTCGTAGGCACACACCTGTCCTCTCTGTCCTGTTTCATTTCACCCACTCTAAGATGTTTTCAATTTGATTGTAAGACAATGTAATTTTAACTTTGTAGAGTTAAGGTGCAAAAAAAAAGAGAAAAGTCTGAGAATAGATTTTACACACACACACACACACACACACACAAACATACTTGCATGTTGGAGTCTTTTTTAAATTTACTACTTTTGATAATAATAAAAAAAGAGAGGCCGGGCATGGTGGCTCATGCTTGTAATCCCAGCACTTTGGGAGGCTGACACGGTGGATCACGAGGTCAGGAGTTTAAGACCAGCCTGGCCAACATGGTGAAACTTCGTCTTTACTAAAGATACAAAAAGTTAGCCAGGTGTGGTGGCTCATGGCTGTAATCCTAGCTACTCGGGAGGCTGAGGCAGGAGAATCGCTTGAACCTGGGAGGCGGAGGTTGCAGTGACCCGAGATCACGCCATTGCACTCTAGCCTGGGCAACAGGGTGAGACTCCATCTCAAAAAAAAAAAAAGAAAGAAAAAGAAAAAGAAAAAGTAGAGACAGTGTCTCACTATGTTGCCCAGGCTGGTCTTGAACTCCTGGCCTCAAGTGATCCTCCTGTGTCGGTCTCCCAAAGTGCTGGGATTACAGGCGTGAGTTACTGCGCATGACCTCAAGTCATTTTTATGCAGGTGGGATCCGAAGAGTGCAGTGGGGCTTTTGGCCTATTTCTTTCTCTTTTTTTTATCTTTTTTTCTTTTTTTGAGACGGAGTTTCACTCTTGTTGCCCTGTTGCCCAGTCTGGAAGTGCAATAGTGTGATCTTGGCTCACCGCAACCTCTGCCTCCTGGGTTCAAGCTATTCTCCTGCCTCAGCCTTCCTAGTAGCTGGGATTACAGGCCTGCGCCACCACGCCCGGTTAATTTTTGTATTTTTAGTAGAGATGGGGTTTCACCATGTTGACCAGGCTGGTCTCGAACTCCTGACCTCAGGTGATCCACCCGCCTCAGGCTCCCAAAGTGCAGGGATTACAGGCATGAGCCACCGCGCCCGGCCTTTTTGCCTATTTGTTACCAATGTTATGTGTGTCTGAAGCCTCTTGTCCCATTAACCACAAACAACTTGGGCTTCCTTTCTCACTCAGACCCTATGGGAAAGTTGCCAACTCCTCACCCACCCTGGCTGTGCCATCAGCCCAGTGAGTCCCTGCTGGCACTTTAAAATCTTCCTATGCAAATTTGTGCCCACATGTTTCCTTGAAACAAATTTCTTAAAGTAGAAGGGTGCATTTGAAGTGTGTGTGTGTGTGTGTGTGTGTTATTTTTAGAGACGGGATCTCTTTATGTTTCCCAGGCTGGTCTCAGAATTCCTGGCTCCAAGTGAGCTCAAGTGATCCTCCCACCTCGTCCTCCCAAAATGCTGGGGTTACAGGAGTGACCGTCATGCCCAGACCATTTGAAAGTTTGATTTACTTTGTCAACAGCTTTCCCCAAAGGTGCCAATGCACACACCCTTGAGAGGGCCTTTCAAACAGCTTCTAATGCAGAACTCTGACCCCACTGCACCTGCCCCCCGCCCACGGATGGGGAAACTAAGGTCCCAAGAAGTAAGGATTTATCCGACATTACAGGTAGCAGAGACCCAGGCCTCCTGGTCTCCCGGCTGTTGTGGTTGCTAAGGCACCACCACTGAAGGTGTTCTCAGTTTCCTGGTAGTCTCACTGTCTTGCTCAAATACCTTCTATGGCTCCCTAGGACCTATAATACAAATTCCAAATTCAACCCACCTCACCATCTGGGGCTGCTGCCTGGGCTCCCATCCCTGCCTGGCTACATCACTGAGCACCTACTACTATGCGCCAGTCCCCCTGCAAAACGCTGGATAAACACGTGGCTTTCTACTAGGGAACCTCAGGCAAGGTAGTTGACATGCTCGCCTCCGGTTCCTCTGCGGTGTCTAAGGATTCGCAGATGCGGTTGGAGTCTGCTGCTTAGCACAGTGAGTGCTCATTACTGGGAGCTATTCTTTTTATCAAGACCACAAATCCCCTCTCTGGCTATCCACAGCCTTCTGAATGTCCCACATCCTAGCGCTCACTCACTGGGATAAGTGAGCTGCCCGGCAGCTCCAGGGGAGCAGCGCTGGTTTTCTATAATCTTCTACCTTACCGGGTGGTTTTGGGGGTTCTAGCCCCAGAGAAGCCCCAAGGGTCCCTCCCAACAGGAGAGGAGTTCCAGGTGGGTCTCGGCCAGGGCCTCTGGGCAGGCTCTGAGGGCGGGCTTGGGGACTGTGGCCAGCAAAGCTCCTGAGTCCATGCCTCAGTCCCATTGCTCCCTGGTCTGGCGTCTCTCTGCCACCATTGCGGATTTTGCGCAAAGAGCCACTACTCTCTGAGCCTCAGTTTCTCCAGCTATCATAGGGAAAGCCTGGCCTTGTACCCTGGAGGGTACCTTAGGCACAGTGGGGGTACCGCAATGGAAAACTCTTGGCAAACTGTGAAGTGTAGTTGGCGTGTGTGGGCACAGCCACCTGGGGGTGCACGGTGCGGGGCACATGGTGCCGGGCGCGGTGTCGCCGCACACCCGGGCTCGGGTTCGGTACCGCCCCGCTTCCCGGTCCCTGGTCCGCTCTCCCTCCCTCCTTCCCGCCCTCCCTGCTTTCGGGAACGCCGGCTCCCGGCATGCCGCGCGCTGACAGCCTTATAAATAGTCGCCTTTGCCGGCGGCCGCGAGGACGGGCAGGGCACGCACTGGCCCCGGCGCCCACCCGCACCCCTCCCCAGGTCAGTGCGTGCCCGAGCGTGTCTGGGGGGCGCCTCTGCGGGGAGGGGCAGCGGCACCGGGGGAGGGCGGGGGCGTGCTGGTGCGGGGCTCTCTGGGGTCTGTGAGGCTGTGTATCCGTGGTTGTGATTCGTGTGTGTTTGCGTGGCTGTGTTCCCCGGACCCTGGGGATCTGTGCCTCGCTGCCTGTGCCTTTGTGGATCTGTGCGTGTGTGTGTGCGTGTGCGTGTGTGTGTGTGTTGCAGCCCCTTCCAGCCTCCCAGATAGTCACCCCTTTGTTCTGGCTGGCACTCCTGGGGCTCCAGGTCACTGCCCTTGGTATGTCCCAGCTGGGGCCCAGAGAGGGGGAGCTGTGGCCTGGCTCCCTGCCCCAGAAGACCTGGACAGGGGCAGCCTCTGTGCTTGGTGGGGCTATACTGTCACACCACTTCTAGTGCTGGGTGCATCACCCCCTGGATGCTCAGAGCTTGCCCTAGCCTCCTGACCAGAGCCCCAGGGCCAGCGCTTGGGGCCTCCCGGCAGCACTGCTCAGTGGCCACCTGGTACTCCTCAACAGCAGCAGGACAGGCCCAGAGAGGGGCGCCAGCTGCCCAAGGTCACACAACTGAGTGATGGAGCTGGGATTCGAACCCTAGTCAGTTGCTACCCACTGGGACGACTAGGTTGGGTCAGAAGCTGGGAGACCTGGGCTTGCCTTGGCCTTGCCTTGTGATTGGGGTTAAGTCACCGTCCCTCTGGGCCTCAGCCCCACAGACCCCTTAGCAGACCATCCAGTCATATTAGGAGTCGCTGAGGCCTCAACCCAGGGGCCTTATAAGGCCTGGGTGCTTAGCCCGTAACCCAACTCCATCCTAGACCCCTGTCCTCTGTGAGGCCTCCTCACGACCCAAGTTATTTTAGATCAAGGAATTGGCAGGTGCCAGCAGAGCGGAGGGGCTTAGATTACCAGGAGGGGGCAGGGCAGGGTCGAGGCCACTTCTCAGGGCTTCACTGTGGTTGTTCCTGGCCCAGGACACTCCCCCTCCCATGGGCAGCTGCTGAGGGGCACCTGGCAGCTCCTACCCCCGCTGAAGCACACTCAGCAGGAAAAGTGGCTGCCACTCCTGCCTGGGGCAGCAGGGACATCAGCAAAGCCGCTTCAGCTCCTACTGGGTGCCAGGCCCAGAGTAGCAGAAACCCAGGGCCGAGATGGACCCTAGCCGGCCCTCGAACCAGTCTATCCTCCTCCCCATGCCTCAGTTTCCTCCCAAGGCAGTGAGGATGAAACGAGGCTCCCCAGCCCTGTGCTCAGCCTGTGCCAGGCCCAGTCAGTGGGACCCTACGCCCACAGCACAGAAGAGGGGTCCAGTACAGCGTGGTTGTGCGGTGCAGGACAGGTTTCCAGGAGGCACCTGCCAGTGTGGGAGTGGAGGGCAGAGTCCAGGAAGGCTTCCTGAAGGAGGTGGCACCTGAACTGAGTCCCACACAATAGCGAGGTGGGGAAAGGCATCCAGGCATTGGGTACATCTGCCAGTGGCAACTGATAGGGTTGCAGGGGGAGCAGAGGTCAGCTCACCGGGACCTGTCCACTATGTCAAGGGGCCCAGGCTTTGTCTGGGAGCCGAGAGGGCAACACATGCAAAGTTGTAAGCAGGTGTGTGGTGTGGTCTGATGCCTGCCAGAGAAAATCCTGCAAATGGCCTGGCAGGGTGTGGAGGCTTCGAGACCCACGTGGAGGCGGGGGCAGTGGCCCAGCCTCTTGCTTAGCACAGGACATAGTGGTGACCAGACAGATGGAGAGAGCCTGGGGAGTGGAGGGTTGGGCAGTGGCTGTGCAGGGCTGTGGAGAGGAGAGGGGAGCCTTCACACTGACTTGGCCTATGGCTTGGCCAAAGGGGCTTGGAACTGGGACTCGGGGAGGGCTGTTCAGAGCCTGGGAAGCCTGTGGGGCTTCTGGGGCCTGTCTGGGGGGCTTGGATGTCTGGGGCTGGGGAGAGAGGCCTGGGCTGCCTGCACAGGGATGGGAGTCCTTAGAGCCTGAAGCCAAGTAGAGAGGGTGGTGTGGGTGCCTGGGGTGGAGGTCCCGGTGTGGGTGGGGTTGCTAGCTGGAGGTCAAGGCTGGAGGGAAGTGTGGCTGTGGTGTTCGTGAGTGGCCTTGGGGAGGGCTGGTGGGTGGGAGCGAAGAAGTGGAGGCCAAAGGTGTCCAGGGGGCGATTCTGAGATGGGGGGGTGAGGTGGGGGAGGTCCTGGGGTTGTGGCAGCACAGGGTGGGGTCGCAGATGTGATTGGGCTCATGGGCAGGCTGAGGCCAAGGTGGGGGCAGTAAAGCCTCAAAGGATGGGGGTGCAGGGACCATGCGTGGGGCTGGGTGCTGGACCTGCAGATGTGAAGGGCCTGGGACCACCTCATTTTGACAACTATAAAGGGCTGTGTTCATGCGAGTGGCTCCTGTAGATTCCTCCACCTCAGGCCTCTGTGTCCGTTAGAGGATCCCCATCCAAACCTCATCCCAGACACACGTAGTTTCTGGCCACCTCCCGCCTCCTGGCAGCTTCCCTCCGGCCCTGGGGAGCGTTGTCAAGGCATCTGAGCAGACGCTGGCCTCGCGCCCTGTTTTCTGAGAGTTTAGAGGGGAGCAACTCTGCAGCTGTGTGGCCGCTGTTTATGTCCCTCAGTGCCATCCTTACCGTCCCAGCCCCTCCAGTGGGAACCCAGGTAGATGGGAGGGGGCTACTGCCCTTCTGTGACAGGTGAAGCCAGGGAGGCCAGAGATGAAAGGTGATTCTTCCAAGGTCACTTTCCCAAGGTGACTTTCTCAGGGAAGGTCCTGGGCCTTCCCTGCCACCGGCAGCCCCCTCTGCCCTCAGACTGCGTGTCGGGCCTGGCACACACCGGTTGCCTTGGGTGTGGCTTAGCAGAAGGTGAGTCAGGGTGAGGAGGAAAATCCCTCCCCAGCCCAGCCTGTGCCCTTGTCTTGCAGAGCATTGACACGGCTCCCGGGACCTCGGCAGGATGGAAGGTATGAGCCTCCTCTCCTTTTGCCCATTGCCTGGGCCTCAGTGCGCCTGACTGTTAAGGGGGTGCACTCTCAGGGAGACATTCTGGGAGGGGTTGGAGAAGGTTCTGGGGCTGCCAGAGGGGGCCTGGCTGGGAGCCTCCAGTATCTTCCTCTGGCCTCTCACGGGATGTGCCAGCTCCAATATTAATTTTAGAAGTGATGAGACTTCCCCAAGGCTCCTGAGGGCCCCAGCACACACCCTCTATGCTGGATTTATAGAGCTGAGATCCTGCCCCGTGGAGACGCCACAGATACACAAAGCAGCAGGTCTAATGAGGACAAGGCAAGTCCCCATACCTCTCGGGGACTCAGTTTCCCTATCATCCAGTGAGGGTGGGCCTTGAGGAAGTCTTGGACTCTCCTGGCTCCTATGGACTGGGACTTAGAGGGAGACACAGGCGGGCAGAGAGTCCAGAACGGGCCCGCCCGCAGCTGCTGGCAGCACCATCCGTCCAGCCCCTGGCACTATGCCTTGGCCTGGGCAGCTATTAAAGACGCTCGGCGGGCCTGTTGCTGCTGCTGCCTGAGCTCCAAACATCAACAGCCACAGGGCTGCGGCCTCCCCACCCCTGGGACAGGAGCCCGCGGGAGGAGCCGTTCTTGACAGCTCCTATAGGGCTCCAGCCTCATGGCTGGGAGGGCCCCTGGGAGCCACCCAGCCCACCTCCTCCCTCCAGCCTCAAGGCCCACCCTCACTGGAAGGGGCAGAGAACCAGAGAGGGACAGGCCTTTCCTAAGCCACACAGCAGGGTGAGATACAGCCTGGTCCTCTATTTCCCTGGGAAGCGGGGAGCCTGAGAGCCCAGGGGGAGGAGCCTGGGTTCCGGTTTGGGTTCTGGCATCCCTTGAGCAGGCCCTGCCTCTCTCGAGCTCAGTTTCCCTCTGCTCAGTGGGGCTGTGGCCTTGCTGGGATCTAACAGCAGGCGGGATGAGACAGAGGTTGGAGCCAAGCTCACCACCCTCTCTGGGCAAGAGTTCTACGTGCCCACCACAGCCCTCCACCCCGGCAACCATCTCCATGGCAATATATGTTGTGGTTGCTGAGCCCACGTTGGCACTGCCAGGGGAGGCGGGTGATGGGCCAGCCCAGGGCCTGAGAGGGGAAGGGCAGGGGACACGGGAGACACGGCAGGACGGGACCATGGGCTGCTGCTCCTCGAGTGACCCCCGCAGAGAAGACGATCTGAGGGCCAGAGGTGACGGGCCCCTGGGGTCCAGCCACCCACAGGGAGGTGCCATGAGGGTTGGCGGCCCAGCCCACTGGCTGTGCGGAGAGTACTTAGCCTCTAGGCCTTTGCCTCCGCCCGTCTGGCTGCCTGGGGCGCCCTCCCTTCCCAGACCTCTCCCAGGCTCCGAGCTTACTCACATCCCTGCTCACTCTGGGCTGTGACTTGTCTGCCTCCCTGACAGGAGCGCCAGCTGTGTCTGTCCCTCCGCCTGGGGCCCAGCACAGGCCTGGGACTCCAGAGGTGCCTCTGGCTGTGGGTCCAGCGAGTGACTGAGCCCTGCTCCCCTTTTCTCTCCCACAGAGAAGCTGAAGAAAACCAAGATCATCTTTGTGGTGGGTGAGTTGCGGGCAAGCGGATGGTGCAGCAAGTGTCTTCTTGCTGGAGGGAGGCGCTGGAGGGAGCCCGGGCCTGGGGTTGCACCCTGGGCTCTGCCCCTCCCTCGCCGGGAGACCCTGGCAGCCCCTGTCCCTCCTGGGACCCTGTGTCTTGGGGTTTGTGAATGGGCGGGCGTTTGCAGGCGGGCCTGGCTCGGGGAAGGGCACCCAGTGTGAGAAGATCGTGCAGAAGTATGGCTACACCCACCTCTCCACCGGGGACCTCCTGCGGGCGGAAGTCAGCTCAGGCTCGGCCAGGGGCAAGAAGCTGTCGGAAATCATGGAGAAGGGACAGCTGGTTCCGCTGGTGAGTGGGCCCTGGTGGGGAGAGGGGCAGGGGATGACGGTAGCCCTGACTGGGTGTCCCACCAGCAGCAAAGCCCACAACACACAGGCAAAGCTGATCGTAACCGCCCCCAGCTCCAAACCCTTCTGTAGTTCCCCATTGCCCTGGACAGAAAGTTCCTTCCAGAAGCTCCCAAGACCTTGCAGGACTCTGCCCTGCCCCCCACTCTCCCCCTGCCCTCCATCCTCCAGCCACCCTGGCCTCTGTCCCCTCAAACCAGCCATACTCTTTCTTGCCTGGAATATTCTTTCCTCTTCAGCTTTCAGACTTCCCTAACTCCCCAGATTTGGCCTAAGACCCCCTCAATTTTCTACTCCAGAAGCCCCACTTCTCTTCCCGTACAACCTGTGCCATGCTTGGAAATGGAGAAATCATCTGTGGAACGTGTGTGTCTCCTCACCAGCCCCTGAGCTTCCCAGGGCAGGGAAGGTCTGATTGTCCCATGGCCACGTCCTCGGGACCCAGGACAGCACCTGGCTGGAAGGAGGGGCTCAGTGAATACTGTCTAGTGAATGCATCATTCATTCACTCAGTCCAGGTCCCCACAATTCCGAGGAGGCTTCCTGGAGGGGGAGGCTTGTTTGGGACATTCGTGTAGGGGAGAGGGCGTTTCAGGTGGCAGGACCAGCTGGAGCAGAGGCCGGGAGAAGGGACGGGGAGCAGAGGCTCATGGCCCCTTCCTCCTTTGCTGTGCCCCAGGAAACAGTGTTGGACATGCTCCGGGATGCCATGGTGGCCAAAGTCGATACCTCCAAAGGCTTCCTGATCGATGGCTACCCGCGGGAGGTGCAGCAAGGAGAAGAGTTTGAGCGACGGGTAAGGCACTGACCCAAGTGGGGATCCTGGTGGGCTGGGGCAGGATAAGATTCCCATCACCATGGGCGGGCCTGCGGGGGCTGCGATGCAGGTCAGAGTTCTGAGCAGAGGCTGATGCGTGGAGTGTGGGTGAGGAGGAAAGCCAGGAAGACTTCCTGAAAGGGTAGAAGAAAATGTGTAGAAGGGGAAGCGCCAGGCAGCGGAGCTCCCAAACCTGGGCTCAGATTCCAGCTCAACGGCTTGAGATCTTGGGCCATCCTGAACCTTAGTTTTCCCATCTGCAAAATGCAGGGAATGGGGGGACCAGGTCACAGCTACCTTAAGGGGCAGTGTGGGGACTGGACAGGATGCGCCCTCCAAGTGTGGGGCTTGGCTCCCCATAAACACACAGAAGGGCAGGGAACAGCATTGGCAGGGCTGGAAAGGCAAGGCCAGTGTGGGGAGAACAGAATATGTGAGCAGGGCGACAAGGGATGTTCCAGCCTGGCTGGAGGCTGCAAATGCCATGGAGGGACATCAGTCTCCTTCCAGGGGTCATGAGGAGCCTTGCTGGAAAGAGCAGGCCTGGAAAAGGATAGCCCTGAGCTTCCTAGCACGGGCACCCTGCAGACACACCTTTCCCAGGGCGAGACACCTCACACACACACACACACACGTGCACAAAGCCCACAAGTTCATACACACAAGGCCGGGCATGTGCATGCGTGCACACACACGGCAGTGGATACTGCACTCCTCTACATGCATGTCACAAATGCAGCACACATATGCAGGGATGCACACATGCTCGCACACATGGCCCTGTGCACACACATACACCTTTACCTCGGTGTCACAAGGCTGTATGGGAGAAACAGATGGGACTGCAAGGGCCTAGGAGGGAGAGGTCGGCAAGGGCTGCGGGGAGCCTAACCAGCATCCCAGTGGGCTAGGGCAGGATAAGACTCCCATCCCCATGCCCCATGCCCATGCCCCATGCCCATGCCCCATCCCCGTCTCCATGGGGCCTTCTGGGCTTCCGTAGCTTCCAGCCTCATCTAGGGGTAGGAGGCCATATTTTCTGACCTCTGAATGGCTGCACGACCTCAGGAAAGTGTCTACCCCACTCTGCCCCTCACCTTCCCTATCTGAAATGGGGGTTAGCTGGATTCCTTCAGACTTCACCCCTGACGCTGTGTCAGGTGCCACAGTTCTGAAGGATGTCCTGGCCTGGCTCACACGTACCAGCTGTGTGGTCTCACCTGTGACCCTCAGGGCCACATCTAGAAAATAGAGTTCATGAAAGTCGGCCGGGCTCAGTGGCTCACACCTGAAATCCTAGCACTTTGGGAGGCCAAGGAGGGCGGATCACTTGAGGTCAGGAGTTCAAAACCCAGCCTGGCCAACATGGTGAAACTTCATGTACTAAAAATACAAAAATTAGCTAGGTGTGGTGGCAGGTGTCTGTAATCCCAGCTACTCAGGAAGCTGAGACACGAGAATCGCTTGAACCCGGCTGATGGAGGTTGCAGTGAGCCAATATCATGCCACTGTACTCAAGCCTGAACGACTCTGTCTCAGAAAAAAAAAAAAAAAGGTCCCCACCCTCCCAGGGCTGTTGTAGGTGCCGCTGAGGGCTGCAGGCTCAGGCTCAGCCCTGGGCCCAGGCCTGCTGTGGCCTCCAGGGTCCAGGCAGCTGGTCTTCTTGGCTCTGGACACCAGGGGGCGTCAGGGCTTCACCAAAGGAGGGAGAATCAGCCTGGAAGTGTGGCCGGTTCACACCCAGAGCTTTTCTGGAGACTGGCAGTGCCCGGTGTGGGCTCCTCGGGCTAAATGCCCATTGTCCTGACCGGGAGACTGAGGCCCCACAGCCAGAATCTCAAGCCCAGAGGCTGAGCTGGCTCTCCCAGATTTGCCACCTCTGCCGGGGGTGTAGAAAGAGTTGTGCTTGGTTCTGGAGACCCAGATGAACCAGAGATGTGAGCCTGTGCCCTGGAGGAGCTCAGTAGCTGATGGATGATGATGAGGGGCAGGAGGCCTTGAAGTCGAGGTCAGACTGCTGGGTCCAGGCCCGCCTTTGCCCCCATGGCAATCTGTAAGACAGAAGCAGCTGCTGGGTGGTGCGGGGTCACTGGACAGGAGGAGCTGTCCTCCCTGAAGGCAGCTGACGCTGTCACCCCGCATCCTTAACTACGCAGGAGCTAGGGATGAGCGTCAGGATGGGTGCCACAGGCGAGGACAAAGGGCTTGCTCCAGGTCACACAGCTGGACGAAGGCAGGGGTGAGCCTGGGTCCAGGTCAGTCTGACGCCAGAGGTCAGGCTGCTTCTCGCCTCTGTCCAGCTGTGTGGCCTTGGGCAAGCCTCTTGGTCACACAGCTGGAAAGAGGCATGAAACAGCCTGACCTGAGAGGCAGCGCCCCAAGGCCTTGACAGGGGCCCAGGGCCAAAGGTGCGCAGAAGGCCTTGGGGGCTGGCCCAGGCAGTTGGAAGCAGGAGGCAGGGCTTGAAGGTCCCAATCCCATTCCTAAAGCTGTGGCAGTCACGGGTGACTCTGGGGTGGCTGTGCCCTCCCAGGCAGGCAGCTGTGGTGGTCGGATTGAGCGAGGCAGGGGCTGCAGAGCCTTATTCCTCTTGCCTTTCCAAGGCGTCCCATGGATGACATGGATGACATGACGTTCCAATGACAGTGAGATTGCTCAGAACCCCTCAGAACTCAGCAGCCACTCACCCCTTCCCTCATCCCTTGTTCCTTTGTCAAAGGACCCCAAAATTGTGAGACAGGTGCCTCCCTGCCCTCAGGGGCCCTTGGGAGACCTGCTTAAGGACAGATAAAGGCACTGGGAGGGTCTGTTCCAGGAGGCTGGGAGTACTGGGGGGCAGGGGATGACATCAGAAAGACTGACCTGAAGAAGTGAGCTTTGAGCTGAAACCTGATGCTTGGTACTGAGGTGAAGGCGAGTTAGGATCAGGCTTGGGGGAGAGGGCTCCCAGCAGAGGGAACAGCATGGGCACAGGCCTGGCACGGAAGGAGGTGGATGAGAGCCTAGAACAGAGAGAGTCAGGCTCTCTGAGTCTGGCAAGGAGTGTGGACTTTCTCCTGAGGGCACTGGGGAGCCATGGCAGAGGTTTGAGCAGGGGAGTGGCAGGAAAGATTGGCTTTAGGAAGGTCTTTCAGGCTGCCTTGGGGAAGGGATTGAGGGTCTGAGGGGGTATCTGTTGGGGCCTCATAGATGGGAAGATGGGGAGGAGATGGCCCTAGGGGGCGGGAATGGGGTCCTTGTCACGTGGTGCCCGCCTGCAGATCGGACAGCCCACACTGCTGCTGTATGTGGACGCAGGCCCCGAGACCATGACCCAGCGGCTCCTGAAACGTGGAGAGACCAGCGGGCGCGTGGATGACAATGAGGAGACCATCAAAAAGCGGCTGGAGACCTATTACAAGGCCACAGAACCCGTCATCGCCTTCTATGAGAAACGTGGCATTGTGCGCAAGGTGGGCCCCGCGGGCCCAGGGGGAGCTCCGGGAAAAACGGGTTCCTATGTGGTTCAGCCTCAGCTCGCTGTGTGGCCTTAGGCCAGCCCCTCTCTCTGAGCCTTGGTTTCCCCACTGGTTCAGTGAGAGGCTGCCGTCAATTAGGTTGGGCTCGGGGAGGCAGGCCTGGCCTCTGGGACCTGCCACGGTGAGGCCCACCCAGCTCCACCTGGTGACTCAGCCCTCACGGCTCATCTCCCCGCAGGTCAACGCCGAGGGCTCCGTGGACAGTGTCTTCTCCCAGGTCTGCACCCACCTGGACGCCCTGAAGTAGCAACGCTGGAGCCACTTCCCCAGCTCAGAGCCCCACCCCACCCCTGTCCTGATTCGAGGTCCTCCTGGCCTGAGCACAGCAACTCCACCCTGCCCGGCTGAGCACAGACGGAGGAAGCCACTTATCCTGTTTTCATGGACAGCTGAGCACTAAAGGAATTTCTAAGGACATTTGGTTTTACTGCTTTTCTCTGCTTCCAGTCGGAGTTGATTCATGTACTTGTGCCCACCTGGCCGGGAGTCCCCAGCCCCTCACCCTCCGTTCCTCCTCAGCCTCTCTTGGCCAGCCACCCCTCCTCTAGCTCTGGTGGGAGGCCCAAGGCCCTTCCTCGCACAGGGCATTTCTGGCCTGAGGACCTGGTGCTGAGTGGCAGGGCCCCTGCTCTGAGGGGCTCATGTTCAGGCACAGCCGGTGCCAGCCTGGGCTCCTCTGCATCTTGCTCTGTGGCCTTGGCCCTGACCCCCATCGCTCTGAGCATATGTTCCATGCCTGGCCCTTGCCGGGGCCTGGACTGCACAGGCAGCAAGGTCATGGGCTGAGTGGGGCTTCCTGGGCAGTGGGGGCAGCCCACGCCAGCCGGCCCAATGGGCAGTGCATTGGCTTCCTTGGTGCAAGAGGCTCGGAGGGTCTGAAAAGGGCATCTCAATGGCATGGGTGGGTGGGGAGTCATGTTACTGAAATTGAATGGGGGAGGCCCGACGAGGTGGCTCACGCCTGTAATCCCAGCACTTTGGGCAGCTGAGGCAGGAGGATCACCTGAGGTCAGGAGTTCGAGAGCAGCCTGGCCAACATGGCGAAACCCCTTATCTACTAAAAATACAAAAATTAGCTGGGTGTGGTGGCCCGCCCCTGTAGTCCCAGCTACTCGTGAGGCTGAGGCAGGAGAATTGCTTGAACCCGAGAGGTGGAGGTTGCAGTGAGCCAAGATTGCACCACTGCACTCCAACCTGGGTGACAGAGCGAGACTCCGTCTCAAAAAAAAAAAAGAAATTAGGGGAATCATGGTCAGGGTGAGACCTGAAGGACTTCCCCTGTGTTGCCCTGGACACAGCCCACCCTCTCTGAGCATTTGCAATTCTAAAACGGACTCAATGTGCCCCTCACCTCCACCTCAAGGTCAAGATGAGAACACACTGAGTGAGGAGTGTATGCTGTCCATTGCCACGGCCATGGACCGACCAGAGCAGCCTGGCCCGAAGCGTGCAGGACCCCAGATGACTTGGGGACACCCCAGAATCCCCTGGGGAGAACCCTTCATGCGCTCTTTCATTTTTTGACCTCATCACTGAGAAAGGCTCAATTTGGTGCTCATGTGTCCTTAACACCTGATGTGGCCCAAGCTGGGCTCCCTTTAAAGCCAAGAGAGCCTCTGTGGGCCACGCCTGCCCGAATGAAATCCGAACAGGTGGGGCTGGTCATGGCAAGTGGGGCTGGTTTTTCATTTCCATTGGTTATTTAAAGTTTCCCTTAAAATAAACGATTTTAAGTTATAAAAGGTGAATCTATTGAAAGAAGAACATGAAAGAAATAAACAGGAGTTCAGCAGAGGTAGCAGAAGACAGGCATGTAGGGGGAGCCATCCTGTCCCAAGGGGGTTCTGGGTGGCAGGGGCTGTGTGGAGGCCTCTGCTGCTGGTCCTCGGTTTTCTGCATTGGCAGCGTGGGGCACACAGGGCTGCAGCAGGTTCCAGGTCCTGGGTCCTGCATCTGTCAAACCGGATTCACACACTCACACTCACACGCACACACACGCACTCACACATACACACGGACCCACACATTTGCACTCACACTCACATGCACACATGCATGCACACTCACATTCACACACATTTACACGCATGTGTACGCAAACCACTCATACACATCCACACACATTTACACACTTACAGTCACCCACTCGCACTCACACACACTGACCCACACACTTGCACTCCCACTCCCACACACAAACACACTGGCACGCACACACACATTTACATGCCCACATTCACACACGTGCACACACAAACCACTCACATACACACATTTGCACACTCACACAGTCACGCAGTGCACACACCACACACACGTGCACACATAAACCACTCACATTCACTCTTACACGCACACACACTGTCTCAGACATCCATTCTGTCTCAGGATGAAGACAAAGTAATAAAGATAAGGAGGCAGTTTGGTGGGTGGGTCCTAGTTCTTTACGATCTACCTAATCTTTATTTTGATCACAGCTTCATTCATCCGGGTGAGTCCCAGTTTGTGAAACCTAAGCTGATTCAAATTGTCAAACGATTCACCACAGAATCACTTTATCCACGTAAACAGTACCTACCTATCATCTCTCTCCCTCTCTCATGTCTGTCTAGATGCAGATGTCCTCTTTGCTGAAAACTTGGAACCACAAAAAGCTTTAAAGCCCTGGGAACCGCCACCCCGTCCTTGCCACCGCAAACCTTCCTTTGGGAATTTCTTTCATGCATGTTTGCTCGTTCTGCAAACATTGCTGGAGCACCTGCCGTGCCAGCAAGACAGAGGCTCAGAGGCCCCTGGCCTGCTGCGATATGGCTCCCGGCACGAGGAGAGGCCTCTGTTGGCAACATCCCATCAGACCCACTCAACCAAGACCAGTTCTGAGCAGCTGAGTGCACCAAGCTCAGAGGAGACCTAGTGGTGGGAGGTTCCTTGAGCCAGAGTTCTGGGGCAGGGCCCTGAAGACACCTGGGAGTTCACCACAAGACAGACAGCAAGGAAGGGCAGAGGGAATAGCTCTGCAGAGCCGCAGAGGTGGAAAGGACCTGTGGGTGTGGGGAGAGCTGAGACCGCAGAGGGGGGCTGTAACGCAGGCTAGCGGGGTCGCGGTAGCAAGAGACAAGGCTAGCAGCGTACGACCCAGACTCACGAGGTTTCAAATGCCGACACACGCATCAGGCTTTTCTCACAAGGGCAATGAGAGGCTAAGAAAGAGGTGTTTTTTGGTTGGTTGGTTGGTTGGTTTTTTGCAACAGAGTCTGACTCTGTCACCCAGGCTGTAGTGCAGTGGTGCAATCTCAGCTCACTGCAACCTCTGCCTCCTGGGTTCAAACAATCCTCCCACCTCAGCCTCCCAAGTAGCTGGGATTATAAGTGTGAACTGTCATGCCCAGCTAAGCAGGGTTTCACCATGTTGGCCAGGCTGGTCTCAAACTCCTGACCTCAGGTGATCTCAGCTGACTGCAACCTCTGCCTCTCGGACCTCCCACCTCAGCCTCCCGAGTAGCTGGGACCACAGGCACACACCACCACGTCCAGCCAATTGTTGTTGTTGTTGTATTTGTGGTAGAGACAGGGTTTCACCATGTTGGCCAGCCTGGTCTCAAACTCCTGACCTCAGGTGATCTCCCTGCCTCAGCCTCCCAAATTGCTGGGATTACAGGTGTGAGCCACCATGCCTGACCTTGCCAAAATATTTTAAGTAAATTACAAATATGAGAAAAATTTACCCCTAAAGTATGACCAAAGGCCGGGCACTCCACTGCACTCCAGCCTGGGCAACAGAGTGAGACGCTATCTCAAAAAATACATAAATAAAACTAAAATAAAGTATGACCAAAAATAAGAACATTTTCCTAAATAACCACAACTCAGAGTTTCAATAACACTAAATTCACACTCCCGCCACTCTCACACACACTGTCATAATAGCTAACATTCAGCCCGTGTGCAATGTTCCCCAGTGTCTCCAAAATGTGTCTCATAGCTGGTTTGTTGAAACTTGCATGCAATCCAGGACTGCACATTGCATTTGGTTGTGATGTTCATCAGATCTCATTTATTTATTTATTATTTATTTATATTTCTGTTGAGACAGTCTTGCTTTGTTGCCCAGGCTGGAGTGCAGTGGTGTAATTTCGGCTCACTGCAAGCTCCACCTACCAGGCTCAAGTGATTCTTGTACCTCAGCATCCCAAGTAGCTGGGATTACAGACAGGCGCCACCACGCCCGACTAATTTTTGTATTTTCAGTAGAGACGGCGTTTCATCACGTTGTCCAGGCTGCTCTCAAACTCCTGGCCTCAGGTGATCTGCCTGCCTCGGCCTCCCAAAGTGCTGGGATTATAGGCATGAGTCATTGAGCTTAAAAGTGGTCCTTTTAATCTAGGACCACTCTCCCCGTCTTGCTGTGAAGGAACCAGTTGTTCTGCAGAGAATTCCTCCTTCTACATTCCCTGTCCTTCCTTATGGTGTTGTTTAACTTGCTCCTTTATCCTTCAACATTTCTGTGAACTGGAAGTTAATTGTAAAGTCTTCGTAGATTCAGGTTAAACCTTTGGGACAAAAATACGTAATAGGCGAGGCTCGTGAAGGGTTTTTAAACCAGACAGGAAGGTCAGATCTGCAGCGCTTCCAGCTTTGGTGCACGCACGAATATCCTGGGGTGGGGGTCTTGTGAAAAAGCTGATTCTGATTCAGCAGGTCCAGGTTGGGTGGTGACGCACAGGCTGCTGGTCTACGGCCGACACCGTGAGCAGCTTCGGGAGATCCTGCTTGGTGGAGGCAGGGCCAGAGGGGGTCCTGTGGAGGCAGGAGCTCAGGGAGGAGTGTGGAGGAGAGGACCCTGCAGGGTCAGTGAGTGCTCACCCCCACTGGTGGACTGAGAGTTGGGTGTGGTGTTGGGTTGGATAACGTCAATGCTGTCACACTCTTCTTATCTCTAGGGACACTCCAGGCAGTGGCTTGTCCCAAGGTGCTGGAACATTCTGACAGCCAGTGGGATTACAGCCTCTATAACCTGGGTGCTCCTGGGCGGGACTCGCTGGGTAGTGGCCTCAGATGCCCCCCCACCGCCCCCACAAAGACTGAGCCCCCAGGTCTTGGCCTCGAGGGCCCTGAGGGCTTGGGCCGGAGGCGCTGAAGTGGGAGAGGAAGGAAGTGGGGAGCAGAGGAGGCCAAGGCTGTCGCCTCCCAGCCGCTCTAGGGGCCTCGAGTAAACAGGAAGGCCTGGCGACTCCGCGAGGGGGGGCTTTAGAGGAGTGGGGGCCAGGAGCCCTACTGGACACGTGCAGCCTGTGCGCACAGGGCTCCCTCGCTAGGGAAGTGGGCCCAGAGAGGCTGTGTGGTTGGCCCCAGGTAGCACAGCAGCAGGGGCAGAGGTCGAGACCTTCTCCCTATGCCCAGGGGTTCTATTGCGTGGGCTCCTGCCCAGGTTGCCATGGGGGGAATACACACTGAAATAACAATAAGCCAGGCTCGGTGGCTCACGCCTGTAAACGCAACACTGGGAGTGCTGGGTGAGTCCCTTTCCCTCTTGGGCCTCAGTTTCTCTTTCTATGAGCTCAGAGGCCTTACAACTCAGAGGTTCTAGAATCCTGGCCCGGTGGAATCCTCTGTCTCCTAGGGAGTTTTTATGGGTTCTTTAGCTCTGGGGGTGGGGGGATTTCATCAGGAAGGCCAATTTCACCTAGGATTTGGAGGCTCCAGCTCCCAGGGCCCCTTCCTTGGGGAAAGAGAGGGTGAATTTAAGGGACTCTGCTCTTCTAGAACAGAGTAGGGTCTGGCGGGATGTGACCAGACCCTACTCTTGGGGAGTCATTCCTCCTCTTCAGAGACCCTGTCCCTGGGCTCAGAATGCCCCCAACACCCATACCCTGGGGACTCAAATCATCGCCCATGAGACCTTGAGCCGTGTAGTTCAGTGGCCCAACCCACTCATTGATTCACACGCTTCTTCAGCACCTACCAGGCCAGGCACTATTCCTAGTGATGGGGATTCAGCAGCAAACAAGGCAGAACCCCAGTCCTCGTAGAACTTCTGTTCTGGAAAGGAAGACAAATCAATCAACAATATATAGTGTGTCAGCCGGGTGCGGTGGCTCACGCCTGTAATCTCAGCACTTTGGGAGGCCGAGGCTGGTGCATCACTTGAGCTCAAGAGTTCGAGACCAGCCTGGTCAACATGGTCATGGTTAGTGAAACCCCGTCTCTACTAAAAATACAAAAATTAGCCAGGTGTGGTGGTGTGCACCTGTAGTCCCAGCTACTCTGGAGGCTGAGGCAGGAGAATCCGCTGAGAGGCAGAGGTTGCAGTGAGCCCAGACCACGCCACTGCACTCCAGCCTGGCAAAAGAGCAAGACTCTGTCTCAAAACAAACAAACAGGCCGGGCGCCGTGGCTCATGCCTGTAATCCCAGCACTTTGGGAGGCCGAGGCGGGTGGATCACGAGGTCAGGAGATCGAGACCACGGTGACACCCGGTCACTACTAAAAATACAAAAAAATTAGCCGGGCGTGGTGGCGGGCGCCTGTAGTCCCAGCTACTCGGGAGGCTGAGGCAGGAGAATGGCATGAACCCGGGAGGTGGAGCTTGCAGTGAGCTGAGATCGCGCCACGGCATTCCAGCCTGGGCGACAGAGCAAGACTCTGTCTCAAAAAACAAAATAAAACAAAACAAACAAAAAAACAATATCTAGTGTCAGATGGTGCCACAGGGGCTCATTGCTAGTGGGAGGAGAGGGCTGTTTTAAATGTGCTGCTCAGGGAAGACCTCGCTGGCCGTGTGACATTTGATCAGGGATGAGGGAGCGACCCCTGTGGTGACCTAGGGGAAGAGTGTTTCAAGGAGCAGTAATAGCAGGTGCAAAGGCTCTGGGGTGGGCATGTGCTTGGCACATTTGAGAAAGAGCAAGGAGCTGGAGTGGAGTGGGGTGGAGGTGAGCAGAACGGGAGGCTGAAGAGGGGACAGGGAGAACCTCATTGGCCGGAGGGGCTTTGGCTTTGACTCTGAGGGAGACGATGGCCAATGGAGGGTGCTGAGCACAGCCAGCATGGAATTGGACTCAAGCTCCCCTGATAGGGGGGAAAAGGCTGGGGACAAGTTGGAAGCAAGGTGGGGACAAGTTGGAAGCAAGGTGGGTTCAGTGCAGGGACTGGGGACTGTGACGTTCCAAGAGGAAGGTGGCTGTGGATGGTGAGAAGCAGCCATATTCCACAGTCCCTGGGAATCTGAGGGAGGGCCTGCCAGATTTGCTGTGACTTGGACGAGGGCATGAGAGAAAGAACCAAGGTCAACCCCAAAGCTTGTGCCGTGGGAGGAGGTCAAGGTCTGAGATGGAAAGACTGAGGCAGGAGCAGTTTGCAGAGAAAGAACAGAGCCCAGTTTTCCATGTGTGGAGTCTGAGATGCGAGTTAGACATCCAGGGCCCTGGAGACAGGGGGAGTTCTGGCTGGAGACATACAGTCGGGAGCCCTTGATATCTAGATGGTATTTAAAGCTGTTGTCTGGACAAGGTTGCCTGGAACAGGCCTTCTCAAACGTTGACGTGCACACAATTCCCATGGGGATCTTGTGAAAATGCAGGTTCGGATCCAGCAGGTCTGGGACAGGACCTAAGAGTTTGCATTTCTTTTTCTTTTTTTTTTTTTGAGATGGAGTTTTGCTCTGTTGTCCAGGCTGGAGTGCAGTGGCGTGATCTAGGCTCACTGAGATCAACCTCCGCCTCCTGGGTTCAAGCGATTCTCCTGCCTCAGCCTCATGAGTAGCTGGGATTACAGGCATGCACCGCCACACCTAATTTTTGTATTTTTAGTAGAGACAGGGTTTCACCATGTTGGCCATGCTGGTCTCGAACTCCTGACCTCAGGTGATCCACCTGCCTCGGTCTCCCAAAGTGCTGGATTACAGGCGTGAGTCACTGTGCTCAATCCTTGCATTTCTTTTTATTAAAATTTTTTCATTTTTTATTTTTATTATTTATTTGAGACAGAGTCTCGCTCTGTCACCCAGGTTGGAGTACAGTGGTGCAATATCATTTCACTGCAACCTCCACCTCCTGGGTTCAAGAGATTCTCCTGTCTCAGCTTCCCAAGTAGATGGGATTACAGGTGCACACCACCACACCTGGCTAATTTTTGCATTTTTAGTTGAGACGGGGTTTCGCTGTGTTGGCCAGTCTGGTCTCAAACTCCTGACCTCATGTGATCCACCCACCTCGGCTTCCCAAAGTGCTGGATTACAGGCGTGAGCCACCGTGCCCAACCCTTGCATTTCTTTTTATTAAATTTTTTTATTTTTTATTTTTATTATTTATTTGAGACAGAGTCTTGCTCTGTCACCCAGGTTGGAGTACAGAGGTGCAATCTCAGTTCACTGCAACCTCCACCTCCTGGGTTCAAGAGATTCTCCTGTCTCAGCTTCCCAAGTAGCTAGGATTACAGGTGCCTACCACCACATCTGGCTAATTTTTGCATTTTTAGTTGAGACGGGGTTTCGCCATGTTGGCCAGTCTGGTCTCAAACTCCTGACCTCATGTGATGCACCCACCTCAGCCTCCCAAAGTGCTGGGATTACAGGTATGAGCCACCACACCCGGCCCTTCATTTTTTATTTTTTAGAGACAAGGTCTTGCTCTGTCACCCAGGCTAGAACGCAGTGATCACAGCTCACCGCAGCCTTGAACTCCTGGGCTCAAGCAATCCTCCTGCCTCAGCCTCCTGAGTAGCTGGGACTGTAGGCTTGAGCCACTAAGCCTGGCTCAAATCTGGATTTATAAGAAGCTTCCAGAAGAAACTAAGACCACACTTTGAGTAGCAACAGTCTAGGGCATTATATTTTATGGCCAAGACTTGTCGGTGGGTAACAAAACCAACAGATAAGCTTGTGACGAGTAGTGAAAGAAAATTCAACAGGCTGGGGGTTATGGGAGGGCATCACAGCCGCAAATCTATCTACAGGACCACAAAACGCTTGTTTCCATTATTTGAGTCTGAGTCCCAGGGTCTGTGCCGGGACGTGACGCCAGGGTCACAAAGGTTTGAGAAAACCTGGCTTGGGAGTGAGGGTAAACAGAGAAGGAAGGGGCCAGGGACCAACCCTGGGGGAACAAGGAGGAACCAGGGAGGAGACAGATAAGGTGACCAGGGAGGTGGGAGGAAAGCCAGGACAGAATGTTCTGGAAGCCAAGGGAAAGAGGCCTGGATTTCAATTATCCTCTGCCTCTTCCCAGCCCTGTGGCCTTGCAAACCTGAGCCTCAGTTTCTTCCATTGTAAAATGCCAACATGACAGCCTCAGCCACTGAAGTGGCTGTCAAGTGGCACTTGGCACAGGGCCAGGCAAGCTCGTGGATAGTGGCGCGATTCCAATTCTTGTCTTGCCCTTTGAACTCCTCCAGACCAGCAGACTGCCCTCCCCTTGTGCAGATGAAGAAACAGAGGCTCAGAAAGTGGAAAGATCTGGCCGGGTGCAGTGGCTCACGCCTGTAATCCCAGCACTTTGGGAGGGTAAGGCGGGTGGGTCACTTGAGGTCAGGAGTTCAAGACCAGCCTGGGCAACAACATGGTGAAATCCCATTTCTACTAAAAGTACAAAAATTAGCCGGGTGTGATGGTACATGTTCCCAGCTACTCGGGAGGCTGAGACAGGAAAATCGCTTGAACCCAGGAAGCGGAGGTTGCAGTGAGCCAAGATCATGCCACTGTACTCCAGCCGGGGTGACAGAGTGAGACTCTGTCTCAAACAAACAAACAAACAAAGATCTTGCCTGAAGCCACCTGGCCAGTGTAGGGCAGAGCCTGGGCACCCTGCTCCACCCTGTGGGTCTGGCCCTGCTGTTATCAACAGCCTCTGGCTGCGGGCCGGTGCTGGAGACGGTCAGCCGCCTGGTGGGTCCCTGGGGGCCGCCTGGAATTCCTTCAGTGGCCAGTGGCCAGGGTGGACGTGCTCCGTCCTTTCCTGCAGTCCTGGCCTTCCTGGCCAGCCAGGAGGAAGAAGGAGCAGAAAGTGTGCATCTGCCCTCTGTGGGGTCCAGGCACAGGGACCTGGCCATCAGCCATGCGTCTCTCGGGCGTGTGGACAGACGGTACCTGAACACATCCGTATCAGCCAGAATCCCGGCAGGAAACAGATGGCACGTTCCAGTAGGATCATTAGAGGAGAGTTTGATGAAGGGTCTGTTTACACAGGTGTGGTTGGGGTGTAGGGAAGCCCCAAGGGACGGTGCAGAACCCCAGGGCTGGCAGCGGCGTGGGCTGTGACCACCCTCAGCCTGAAGAGGCCAGGGGAGGAGCCGAGTCCACAGCCGGACAGGACTGTGTGGAGGGGGTCCCCAACAGGACCATGGCCTTCAGGGGAGGGAGGCCACCAGTATGCATTGGCCCTGCAGGGAAGGGGCTGGAAGATGGACCCTCCTCCTCCTGCCTCCTCTGATCTCTGCAGGGGTGCGGGGTGGTGGGGAAGTGGATGTGTCCCACAGGAGGGAGAGTGCAGCTGACGGACACGGAAGACAGCTACCCCAAGGCCTGTGCCCAGCTGTGAGGCCATGTGGCCATGGGGCTTCCTGGGGCAGGAGACCCAGTCCAGGACTGGCCTTTTCTCCCGGGAACCAACCACAAGAACCACCTCTCTGGGCCTCCATGACTCCCACCCCTTGTCTTCTAGGGTCCCTCATGCTTTCAGCAAATCTATTTCAAGAGCCAAAAGGCCCTGGGCTCTGTGCTGGGGACACAGCAGTGCAAAGGGTGTCAAAGTCTCTTTCCTCGTGCGGCTTCTAGTCGAGTAGAGAGACACGCGCAAATGGCTGCACACAGGCTTGGGTGTGACGGGGAAGGTCAGGGTGCTGTGGGAGCCAGAGGTGATCTCCGCTTCACCCCCCACCCACGGTGGTCCCAATCTCTTCCTTCCTCCATGAGGTGTCTGGAATCAGGGCCCCAGTACTTCCTGGAGTCCACCTGGAGTCTCTCCTGCTTTCTACAGAATCCATTGGGTCTTGTTTACAATGTGGATGGGGATAGACTGTGCAGCGTGGAGGGAAGGGGAGGGAGGGAGGTTTGGGAAGAGCCTCCTGTGGGGTCCCTGTCACTGCCCCAGATGCCCCCAACACCCTGAGATACCCACAGCCCCTGCCACATCTGCCCCTCACTCCAAATTCAGCTCAAGGGGTGGTGGCAGGCAAGGAGGTGAGCTTGGAGCCAGGCAACCCTGGGGTCACCACCCTCCAGCTGGGGTTCCTCCTCTGTAAAGTGGGGGTATAACTGTACCCACCTCCCGGGGTGGCTGTGGGGGTTCAGAGCTGATAAGGTGAACGCCTAGGGCGGGCCCTGGTGCAGAGAGAGTGCTCAGCCCCTAGGGCTGGATTAACTGTCCCTGGGGCACAGATGTTGGTCTGGGGCCTGGGGAAACCTCAGAGCTACCCCTGAAACCCCACCGAGCCACCCTTTGCGTCACGGTGCCCATGGCCTCGTCTCCAGAGTTACAGGAAAAAGCAGAAGAGATGCCCCTCTCAGGGTGGCCCCCCTGGGAGAGGATGCGCTCCCTTGACCTCACAGCCATGCTTGGCTGCAAACTGGCCAGGCAGCCACAAGACTGGGTGAGCAAAACTATCCCTAATCCCCACCCAAAGAGCCACACCAACCCTCCCAGCCCCTGTGACAGCTCCTGCAGAGACATACGCACGGCCTACTCTTGTCACCGGGGCTGGCCAATAAGCACGGAGACGCCAGGCCTCAGACCCCAGACCGACATCCTCCCTCCAGAGGCACCCAGGGCTCCAGCCTTCTCCTCCCTCCCTGGGCCTCAGTTTCTCCACCTGTGACCCAGGGCAGGTAGATTCAGGGAGAAGAACCTTCTGGCTCCATCTCACCGTGGGTCCTGCCAGCACACACAAAGATTTGCTCTCTCAAAGCCCAGCTCTGTCAGCATCCTTCTGCTCAAGAACTCTCATGATGCCCAGTGGCCCTAAGGACAAAGTCCTGGCATTTGAGGCCCTCCCAATGCAAGGCCAGACTCTGCCTTTCCAGTTTCCTGTCCCCACCACACCCCTGCTGGTCCCACGGTGGTCCGACTGCTTCCTGCTTCCGTGCCTTTGCTTAGTCTGGCACCCCTGCCTGGCATGTCCTCCTCACCCCTTCTTTTCCCCACCCCCAACTCACCCCGTCTTTCAAACGGTAGGCCTAAATGCCAACCCCTCCAGGTGGCCCAGGCTTCCTTCTCTGAGTTTCCATGGGCCTGGCCCTGGGTGCTACCTCTTGAGTAGCACCATGGTGGGCACATAGTAGGTGCGCTTACTGTTTGCAGAATGAACATGGGACAGTTTGGGGACTGTCACCCAGCTCAGGGAGCACTGATGGGGAAGCATCTCCCGTATGTCCCAGGGCTCAGTGCTGTAATGTCCTCACCCTCAGAAATCTCATAATGACTTAGCCAGGAAGGCATCGTGCCCCACTTTGCAAGCAGGGGGCGCTGAGAATTGAGGGGCTTTGTCCAAGGTCTCATGGCTCGAGCAAGCAGAGTAGGATTTGAACCCAGGGCCATGTGACTTCAGAAGTGCCATTAAAGTCCCCATCATTTGGAGTTTTCTTTTTTTTTCTTTTTTTGAGACCGAGTCTCACTCCATCATCCAGGCAGGAGTGCAGTGGCCTGATCTCGGCTCACTGCAACCTCTGCCTCCTGGGTTCAAGTGATTCTCTAGCCTCAGCCTCCCAAGTAGCTGGCACTACAGGTGCATGTCACCATGCCCGGCTAATTTTTGTATTTTTAGTAGAGACAGGTTTTCACCATGTTGGTCAGGCTGGTCTTGAACCCCTGACCTCAAGTGATCCACCTGCCTTGGCCTCTCAAAGTGCTGGGATTATAGGCTTGAGCCATTGCACCTGGCCTAGAGCTGTGTTTTGTCCATGAAGGATTTTCCACCCAGGAAGGGGTCAGACATGAAATGTGTGGCCCTGGGCAGCTACTCTGAGCCCAGAGACCCCAGCCGTAGCCACCTTGCTGTGCCACAGTTTTCCCGCCTGCTAGGCAGCCCCATGTCAATTGCACTTAGTAGACCGGGTTTGGTGCCTGGCAAGACATGAGGTGGTGGAGGTGGGCAGGATCCCAGCGCTACCCTCTTCTTGAACCAGTGATCTCAACACATCGGATCTCTGTTTCCTCATCTGCAAAATGGGATCATTGAGCTCAGGGGGTCACAAATTCCACAGGAACTACTTTAGCCAAGCCCAGCCCCGTGAAAGGCCCGCTCGGTGGGCTGTTAGGGTGATTGTTTTCATCTGTGGGGCTGCCTGATGTGTCCCCACCCGCCGGCCTTGGAGAGGGTGGGATGGGAGGGTGGGGTACTTGGGGAGACAAGCCTAGAACCTGGGCCCTCCCACCCCACTGCCTCCCCCCATCCCAGGGCCCCCCACCCAGTGACAAAGCCCGTGGCACTTCCTCTACCCGGTTGGCAGGCGGCCTGGCCCAGCCCCTTCTCTAAGGAAGCGCATTTCCTGCCTCCCTGGGCCGGGCTGGATGAGCCCGGAGCTCCCTGCTGCCGGTCAGACCACAGCCTTCATCTGCGCCCTGGGGCCAGGACTGCTGCCGTCACTGCCATCCACTGGAGCCCAGCACCCCTCCCCGCCCATCCTTCGGAGAGCAACCCCAGCCCAGCCCCGCGTCCCTGTGTCCACTTCTCCTGACCCCTCGGCCGCCACCCCAGAAGGCTGGAGCAGGGACGCCGTCGCTCCGGCCGCCTGCTCCCCTCGGGTCCCCGCGCAAGCCCACGCCGGCCCCGGCGCCCACCCGCAGCCCTGCCTCTGGACACCGGATAAGGCCCAGCGCACAGGACCCCGCGTGGACGGCATGGACCGCGGCGCGCTCCCTCTGGCTGTTGCCCTGCTGCTGGCTGGCTGCAGCCTCAGCCCCACAAGTAGGTGTCCAGGGACCCGGGGTGGGGAGACTCGGCCTCTGGTGCACAGACCAGGCCCCAAGTATTCCCGGCCTCCTTCCTGTATCCTGAGCTCACGCCCAACGGAGTCATCCATGGGGCTTTGGAGGGTCACCGACCCTCCCAGTTTGCTGGAACTAAACGATTATACAGGACTTTCAGTGTTGGAAAGCCTCGGGCAAATTGGGCTGACTCTTTCACTTCAACCCTGGTCTCTGGCGTCTGCTCACCCAGCTGTGTTCCATTACTCCCCGGGAAGCCTAGGTCCTAGAATGCTGTGCAGCCACAGGAGAGTTTCCTGCCCTCTCTGAGCCTTGAGTTTCCCCATGAGGAATGGATGGGAAGGAGGGCCCACAGCCTGGGCTCTGAGCACTGGCTCTGGGTTCAAATGTCACATAGGCACTTCCCTGTGGTGTGATCTTGGGGGACTGCCTTCGGGCCCCTGAGCAAAGCGGGGATGACAACAGACTTCCCTCTCAGAGCTGCTGAGAAGGTTGGTGGTGAGGGATCATTGCAGAGAGGGCTCTGACAGACGGGCCCCTTCTGTGTTGTTTTATTTTTAAGTTCCTCCAGCTCACCTTCCCCAGGGCCTTTGAGTAGCTCCTAAAACCGAACGGGCCAAGGCTGCAGGGCCCTGCTCTGCCTCCCTCCCACCTCCCTGATCTTCAGGAAGGGTGCGGGAGTGGGTGCCGGCCAGGTTAGGGATTCTGTGGGGCTCCTCAGCCTGGGGGGCTCTTCCAAGGGGTCATGGCCTGTGCTGCTTTCTGAAACTGACCAGAGGAGGGGCCATGAGGAGCCAGGGACCCCCAGCCCCACGTCCCACTCCCTATCCCTTGGCCACCTCAAGCCACTGGCTGGTCCTGTGGACAATCCTTTGACCCACCTGCGCATCCAGGGGCTTTCTGATGGATCTGGGGGAAGAGGGGCAGAAGCGAGCTGCGAGTGTGGGGAGGAAGGGGAAGGAAAACAGCGGTGGGGCAGCCACCGTCTCCCCCCGTCCCCACCTGACGGCATTTTAGAGTCCCTCATTCTAGGTCTCTAAAGCTCTGCCCACCACCTGACTGATAGGAAACTGAGTCTCAGACATATTAAGTGACTTAGCAGGGATTTGACTCCTGGCCTGAGGCTCCCTAAATGCTTGCTTCTAGCAAGGTGTGATAGGGCGAACCTTCTTAATGCGGCTCACAACGACCCTGCAAGATGGCTGCCGTCATCGTCCCCATTTTACAGAAGAGAAAATGGAGGCTCTAACCTGCCAAGTTCACACGGCTAAGACGAAGCCCCTACCTAAGCTCCAAGATCTCCCTCCCACGCATTGCTCGCTGCAGTAACACTCTCTTCCTCTTGGTCATTACAGAAAGGTGCATGCAGACATTTAGGGCCTGGTTTTTAAGGAGCAAAGGCAGTGGTGTGCTGGTAAATAATTAACAACGGGGTGGGGGGCTCGGTCTGTAGCGTTTGTGGATTTCCACAGCGTTTAAGTACTCCCACCTGGCTGACTTCAAGCCACCAACTCACCAAGCTTGTGGCTGGGAATCAGTGCCCAGTGCACCTGGCAGTTGGTTCTCCAGAGTCTCTGCAGGCGCAGATCACATCGAGAGCAGAGATGACAGTCAGGGGTGTAAAACGATTAGGAAGAAATGCGTTCGGACATTCATGCTCTTTTAAAAATATATAGTAATAGCTATGTAACAGCCAGTTGGAAAAACTCCTGGAAATGTATCAGTCTGCTTCTATGAACAGGTAGGAGCTGGTCCCAGTGCACCAGGGGTCACAGGCTCAAAGATACAACAGACCATCAACCCAACTCATTTATGGTCTGGGAAGCTGAGGCCCATGGAAGGCAGAGGGGAGCCTGGGGCCAGGGCCTGGAACCCAGATCTCCATGCCGGGGCTGGGGGTAGGAGTGACCCCGACATCCTAGAAATGGGTCTAGAATTTGGGGCCACCACTTGGAAGAATCTCCTAAAACTGTACCTTGCGTGTAACTTGTTACCCTCACAAATCAACCTTCAGAAGTCAGCCTTCTAGAGTTACTCGTCCAACTCCGTAAAGATGTGTGGTCCATGGGTACCTGTTACAAAAATCCAGTAACTGGAAATGATCTAAATGTCCATGAGCAGAGACTCTTAACAAATTACCATGGAGTATCATGCAATAGGCACCAAGAAGACAGAGCTATATGAACACTGCCATGGATGGATGTCGGGGACACACTGTTAGGTGCCCAAACAACAATAATTCCATTTCGGCAACATTAAAATAGTAATAATGTACAATATGCAATAGAGAAAATTCTGGAATAGAATTTTCTATTTAACCCACTCTTACTGTTCTCTGGCCTGGGGTTTTCTCTATGGGACTTTCACTTTCTTTTTAACATTTTTTTTGAGATGGAGTCTTGCTCTTGTCACCCAGGCTGCAGTATAATGGCACAATCTAGGCTCACTGCAACCTCCGCCTCCCGGGTTCAAGCGATTCTCCTGCCTCAACCTCCTGAGTAACTGGGATTACAAGTGCCGGCCACCACACCCGGCTAATTTTTGTATTTTTAGTAGACACGGGGTTTTGCCATGTTGTCCAGGCTGGTCTCGAACTCCTGACCTCGTGATCCACCCACCTCAGCCTCCCAAAGTGCTGGGATTACAGGTGTGAGTCACTGTGTCTGGCTGGGACTTTGACTTTCTAAGACACACTTTCCTGTCATGTTGGGGGTTTTTTTGTTTTGTTTTGTTTTAAGAACAAGCAGTCCAGGTGCAGTGGCTCACACCTGTAACCCCAGCACTTTGGGAGGCTGAGGAGGGTGGATCACCTGAGGTCAGGAGTTCAAGACCAGCCTGACCAACATGGCAAAACCCTGTCTCTACTTAAAATACAAAAATTAGCCAGGCGTGATGGTGGGCGCCTGTAATCCCAGCTACTTGGGAGGCTGAGGCAGGAGAATCGCTTAACCCTGGGAGGCGGAGGTTGCAGTGAGCTGAGATCAAGCCACTGCATTCCAGCCTGGATGATAGAGTGAGACTTTGTATCAAAAAAAAAAGAAAAGAACAAACATGTAGAGATTTTTTTTAAGCAATTAAAATTAACCATATAGCTGCCTCAGCCTGCCCCTAAAAAAAAAAAAAAATAGAGAAAAGGGAAAAAAATTACCTCAGAACTCCTTTATCGATACAGGTACTGTTATTACAGTGGTAGATGGCTTACTAGTTTTTTTTTTTTTTTTTTGACTTTTTAAGCTACTTTTAATCCAGGGGGTCCACATTTCGGGAGTCTTTGGTCTACTTCTTTCGAACCAGGTCTCCATGTTGTCCTGTGAACTCCATGACCATCCTCTTGCAGTTCTGGAATATTCTGTCCCATCAACCTGTCACTGTTTGCTTAGCAGATCCCTTATTGTTAAATATTTAGGTGGTTTCTCCTTTGTTCTAGTTATAAATACCACCGCCATGCACAGTTTTGGTACGTGCGCCTTTTCCTGTATTTTGGATTATTTCATGTGGATTGCGTCCCTGCAGCAGGGTTGCAGGGGCTGGTGGCCCATGCTGGGCGACTGGGATTGAAGAGTGTTCGTGGGTGTGGAGGATCCTTTGCTGGAGGACTTGAAGTCCCCATGCTGCTGGCTGTCTGTGTCGGGGTCTGGGACTCGCTGGAGAAGGGTCAGTGGTGCAAGGCTGAGACCTCAAACGCCCATCTCTTAGAGGCTGCGTTCCCATTTGCTGGGAGGAAAAGGAGGCTGGAGCAGGAGCCATGTGAACGAGGAGAGGGTGGGCTCCCCAAGACATGGGGAACGTGACTATTAGGATTCTCCCTCACCTCAGCCAGACAGATGTGACCCAGAGGAACAGAGTGACTTGCTTGTGGTCACAGACGGGTTGGTGCTGGGCCCTCTGGTGACAGACCCATTCGTTTGCCCCAGGGCTGGAGGTGGATCTGAGCAAGAGTGAGGCGGCCACCTCCCCTCTGTCCCCAGCGTGTCAGGCAGAGGGCCAGCTCCTCCTGGCCTGTATCCCTAGTTTACAGATGAGAAAATTGAGGCTTGGGACAAATGATAGGTCCAAATTTCAACTCCAGGCTGTCTGCTTCCAAATTCAGCTTCTTTTCCCCACAACTTTTGTGGCCTGGATGCTGGAGACCTGGAGAACTGTTTACCCTGGCTCTGGGACCCCGCTTCCTAGTTCCAGCCCAGGCTTTGGGGCACCAGCCTTGGAGGCTGAAGGGGACCCTCATCTAGGGCTCAGCTGGCTTCAACCCCTGTGGCAGGGGTGGAGATGGGGTAAAGAGATGGTATAACAACTGACATTTATTCAGCACTTACAGTATGCTAGACACTGCTCTAAGTATGTGTACTGTCAGACTTAACGCTTGCAAAAGCCCTACAAAGGAGACACCCTTTCTGCCCTTATTTGACAGATGGGGAGACTGAGGCACTCGTATAACTCAGTCAGGTGACAGAATTTACCCAAGTAACACTGCCCTGAAATGAGCCGCTGGGGCATGAGCCCTGGGCCTAATCACTGCAGTGTGCTACCGCAGTGGAGAGAATGAGGAGCTTCCTGTTGCCTGATCTTCTCCCCGCAGGCACTGAGCCTTCTCCCTGGTCTCCATAACAGCCCTCCCATCCGGGGCACAACCCCTGGGACCCTGCCTTTACCTTCAGCAGCCCCATCTATGCCCTGCCGTCTCTTCCTGCCTTCATCCTTAGGTGAAACCTCAGACTGTCAGACCCCCAGTAGAACTTAGAATATGTCCTATCCACCCCTCCCTCTTCCCTACCCACTAGCCATGGGGAAGCAGAGTCCCAGAATGGTGGGGGGGACTTGATGTGGGTCACCCAGCAGGTCAGAGGCAGCCCTGACCAGCCAGTTCCACAAATGGATGTTTGTGGTGTTAGAAACAAAATGCTTGTTCCTCAGTGCCGCAAAGAAATAGCACTCAAACATAAATTTCATTTTTCAGCAAGGCAATTTTTACTTCTATACAAGGGTGCGACTCAAGAATGGAGTAATGGCGAGAGCACACCTGAACAAGGGAGGGAAAGGGGTTCTTATTCCTGACGCAGGTAGCCCCTACTGCTGCGTCTTTCCCCTATTGGCTAAGGTTGGACCTCACAGTCTAAGCTAATTCCAATTGGCTATTTTAGAGAGAGCAAGGGTATGAGCCAGAGTGGCGGGGTGAGTAGTTTGGCAGGAAGGATGGTTTGGAACAGGTCACTAAAGGTGACTTAGGTCAAAGCAGGTGACCAGGATGAGTCAGGACAGAGCAGGTGACCAGGGGAACAGATGTGAACTACTGATTAAAACTGGTGGAAAAGGTTGTTTACTGAAACTACGAGGAAGTTAAACTTTAAAATGGGGGACAAAGAACTGAACATACTGACATACTGATTCTCTGAAGAGAAATCTAGAACTCACTGTATCCAACAGTGGAAATGGATGTTTGCTCTGAGCCCTGGACTAAGTGATTGGAACATGGAATGGTGTGGACTCTCCTTGTCCTGGAGAAACTCACTGTCTGCTGGGAGTGCAGACACACTGGCAAATCAAAACAGCACACCTGGGCATGTATGGGTCTCCAAGGACATCCAAGGACAGATGCACCTAAGAAAGGAGGGACCGGCTTCAATGAGATTTTCAGGACAGGGTTTTAAAGGATGACTAGAAGTTGGCTAGGGGCTGGGCATGGTGGCTCATGCCTGTAATCCCAATGTTTTGGGAGGCTAAGGTGGGAGGATCACTTGAAGCCAGGCGTTCAAGACCAGCCTGGGCAACATAGTGAGACTCTTTCTCCACAAACATTTTTAAAACTGAGTCAGGCATAATGACTCATACCGGTAGCTGCTTGGGAGGCTGAGGCAGAGGATTGCTTGAGGCCAAGAGGTGGAGGCTACAGTGAGTTATGATTGCACCACTGCACTCCAGCCTGGGCAAGTGAACAAGACCCCGACTCTCCAAAAAAAAAAAAAAAAAAAAGGCCAGATGGTCAAACAAAGGATGAGCGTTGATCTGGGAAAGGGCATGGCAGGGATAGGAAGCGAGGTGTGTTTAGGGGAAGAGCCCACATCTCCCCTGACTGGGCATAAATAATTGTGACGGTTGTCACCAGTTCCTGAGCAACCCCCACTTCTCAGGATCCGGTCTAGTGCTGTGCAGGGGTAATTTACTGGCCTGCTTGCCGACTCCACAGGAAGCTGTTATGATGACCTTCATCCCCATGTTACAGATGAGAATACTGAGGATGGAAAGGCAGCGGGCGGGTGGAAGAATCAGGACCTGAACCTTTGGCATCTGTCAAATCGCTGTGCTTTTCATCTCTACTGTAGGCTGCAGTGCAGGAACTTGACCCCGCAGGCATGGTGGAACCATGGGGGAGTCCGGGGCCAAGGCGTGCTGAGACCTCCTGGTCGCTGGGGGCAGTGGCTGGGCTGGATGCTGGGAAACCTGGGAGGCTGTAATCGGACCTAAAAAGGGTAAAGAGTGGCCAGGAGGTACTGAACAAGATGGGGCAGGCCTTACAGCAAAAAAGACCCTTGTTAAGGCCGGGCGCAGTGGCTCAAGCCTGTAATCCCAGCACTTTGGGAGGCCGAGATGGGCGGATCATGAGGTCAGGAGATGGAGACCATCCTGGCTAACAAGGTGAAACCCCATCTCTACTAAAAATACAAAAAATTAGCCAGGCGTGGTGGCAGGCGCCTGTAGTCCCAGCTACTCGGGAAGCTGAGGCAGGAGAATGGCGTGAACCCGGGAGCTGGAGCTTGCAGTGAGCTGAGATCGCGTCACTGCACTCCAGCCTGGGCCACAGAGCCAGACTCGGTCTCAAAAAAAAAAAAAAAAAGACCCTTGTTGAAAAGCATCTTCCTTGGGAGGCCGAGACGGGCGGATCGCTTGAGCCCAGGAGTTTGAGACCAGCCTGGGCAATATGGCGAAACCCATTTCTACAAAAATATAAAAATTAGCTGAGTGTGGTGGTCCACCTGTAGTTACTCAGGAGGCTGAGGCATGAGAATTGCTTGAACCTGGGATGGAGATGTTATAGTGAGACGAGATCGAGACACTGTACTCTGGCCTGGGTGACAGAGCGAGACTCTATTTCAGAAAAAAAAAAAAAAAAAAAAGCAGGGGCGGTGGCGGTGCAAGGGGGAAGAAAAGTATCTGTCCTGGTGTGATGAAATAATATTGACAGCTTCTGTGTCTGGGGCACCTACTCAGTACCAGGCACTTGACAGGGGTTACCCCATCAAACTGACACACACAGCCTGCGAATGCCTGCTGCTTGCTGGAGCCAGACTGTCTGGGTTTAAATCCAGGCCCTGACACTTAGTAGCCGGGTCACCTCGGGCACATTCTTGAACCACCCTGGTCTTCAGTTTCCTCGAGTGTGCGTGGGTGTAATAATAGCAGTTGCCTACCTCATAAGGCTGCTGTGAGGATCAAATGAGTTCACTTGTGTAAAGCCTTGAAATGCTACCTAGGCTCCCAGGAAGCATGATGGGAGCATCTGCAGTGATTATTGGTGGCCTGCAAATGGGGAAACTGAGGCTCAGAGAGGTTAGGCTTCTGCTCAAGGTGACCAGCATTTTAAGAGGCAGAGCTGGGATTTGACCCAGGCCATCTGGCTCCAGAGCTGTTTTTCTTGATCATCCTCCAAGGTGCTGGAGGTAGCCGTTTGGAAAGTCTGGGAGGTGCTGTGTGCACGTGGGTGGCGAGGGTGGAGAGGGGACAGTGGTGGGAGGTGGCTCCTGGGTCTCTCACTTGGGGCTCCAGTCACCCAGGCCCCCAGCGGCTCCTCCTCTGACCCAGTCCCGGGAGGCCCTGGCGTTTCCCTTGGTGCCAGGGGATTGTTTTCAACTTGGTCTGGGCCCGCCTCAGGCTCCGGGAGACAGGCCCAGGCGTCACACTCCCTCCTGTCTCCCCATTCTCGTCTGCGGGGTGGGGGCGGCCAGGATTCGAAAAGGCCCCAAAATAAATGGACCTCTTATCTGATCTCCCCGCCAGGCCTGTTATCTGATCATTACATAATGGCCAGGCCTGTGGCCTCTCCCGCTGGCTGACGGCATGGAGGAGGCGGCCCCAGGCGGCCCCAGCAATCCGGGAGGAACTGGGGTTCCTGGAAGTCTGGGGAGGGGGCAGGGAAAGTCCCAAAGGGAAGGAGGGAGCCGCTGCGATAATCTGCAGGCCAGACACTGGGTCATGTCGGGAGACGTGGGTCCCCGGCCCGGCCTGGTCAGCCACGTCCTGTGAGACTTGACCTGTCCCGCCCCTCCAGGCCTCAGTCTCCCCATCTGAGTAGGAGGGGCTTAAACTAGGTAAGAGCCAAGGAACCTGTGCTCACTGATGACAAAAGGAGAGGGTGGGGAGAACATGAGGGCTGGTGGGTCAGAGGGGCTGGAGACAGGAGATGGTACCGGCCCTTGATTTTGTTGGGGTAAGAGAGACCCCAGTGACCTCTCCATCCAGAAGGACCGTCACCTGGAGGCCACCCCATCCCGCCACTACACCCCACCCCACCCCTTAGACCAGTCAATTCTACAGTGACTGAAGTCAGTAAAATAACTATTTAAGAGAGCTGCCGGCCAGGCATGCTGGCTCACACGTGGTGGCTCACACCTGTAATCCTAGCACTTTGAGAGGCTAAGGTGAGAGGATTGCTTGAGCTCAGGAGTTTGACACCAGCCTGAGCAACATAGCGAGACCCAGTCTCTACTGCAAATTTTAAAAATTAGTCAGGCGTGGTGGCGCACAACTGTAGTCCCAATGACTAGGGAAGCTGAGGCAGGAGGATCGCTGGAACCCAGGAGCTCAAGGCTGTAGTGAGCTGTGATCACACCACTGCACTCTAGCCTAGGAGACAGAGGGCAACCTTGTCTGAAAAATAAATAAATAGAAATTTCAGAAAGAATTGCCATGTACGCAGTCTCAGGGAGTCCTCCCAACCATCTCTGTGGATCATGTAGGCTCTGTTTGTTGTCATTTTACAGACCAGGAATTGAAGCCCCACGGGGTGGAATGACCCACCAAAGCCACATAGCTGGTAAGCACTGGGCCTGAGAGGCAGACCAGGTCAGCCTGGCTCCAGGGAGCTTGTTTTAAACCAAAATGCCACTATGTCCAGGCACTCCAGAGTCCCTGGGACATGTAGGATAGGGCCAGAGAGAGGACATATAAGGCCTGGGCCCCCGTGGCCGTCAGAGGTCCTCATCCAGATCTTCTCCTTCCCAAGACAGAGCTGGGAATGGCGTTGCCATGGCAAGGGGCAGCTATCTCATGTCCTTTGCTGACTTCTGGGGCCCAGAGCCCAGCGTGCTGTGGGAAGGTGAGGACGGAGGCTGGTGAGGCTCCAGACAGCCCAGGATTCAGAAGAAGCCTCCCTGCCCCCTCCTCTGAGCCGGCCTTGGCTGGATATGAGGCCAGTCTCTCCGTGCCCATCTTTGATCTCCAAGAAAACAGGAAGTGAGCGCGACAAGATGGAGACACAAACTTCCAAACAGTCTCCCCTTCTGTCCTCCTTCCCTCCTCCGGAGCCCCCTTCCCCCGGCACATTCCTCAGGACGAGGTGTAGGAACCTCATTTCCTTTTCCGACCCTGCTGGGTCCGGGTGAAATTCCATTCCTTTCCCTCAGGACCTGTGTTTCCGGGCTCTGCGGCCTGCTCCGGCAGCCTCCCTCCAAACCTGGGCCGCCTTCTCGGCTCGCCCTATCCCTTGGGGCTAGGGAACTCTCAACCCCTTCAGACCATTCCTCCCACCACCTTGAGGCACAAGAGAGGAAGCTTTGTCTCCTGATCTCAGCTCCTGCCTTACCATAGGGTTGCCAGATACATCAAATAAAAATAAGCCGTGTGTGGTGGCTCATGCCTGTAATCCCAACACTTTGGGAGGCCAAGGTGGGAGGATCCCTTGAGTCCAGGAGTTCAATACAGCCTGAGCAACATGGTGAAACCTCATCTCTACAAAAATGAAAAAATTAGCTGCGTGTGGCGGTGCATGCCTGTAGTTCCAGCTACTCAGGAGGCTGAGGTGGGAGAATCACTTGAGCCTGGGAGGTCGAGGCTGCAGTGAGCTATGATTTCGCCACTGCACTCCAGCCTGAGCAACAGAGCAGAGTCTGTCAAAAAAAACAAAAAATAGGCCGGGTGCAGTGGCTCATGCTTGTAATCCCAGCACTTTAGGAGGCCAAGACAGGCAGATCACCTGAGGTCGGGAGTTCGAGATGAGCCTGACCAACATGAAGAAGTCCCATCTCTACTAAAAATACAAAAAATTAGCCGGGCATGGTGGCGCACGCCTGTAATCCCAGCTACTCAGGAGGCTGAGGCTGGAGAATCACTTGAACCTGGAAGGCAGAGGTTGCAGTGAGCTGAGACCACGCCATTGCACTCCAGCCTGGGCAACAAGAGCAAAACTCCGTCTAAAAAAAATAAAAATATACAATGAAAAATAATTTTAAAAAATAAATAATAAAAATATGGGAGACTGGCTGGGCGTGGTGGCTCACGCCTGTAATCCCAGCACTTTGGGAGGCCGAAGTGGGCGGATCACCTGAGGTCAGGAGTTCGAGACTAGCCTGACCAACATGGAGAAACCCTGTCTCTACTAAAAATACAAAATTAGCCAGGTGTGGTGGTGCATGCCTGTAACCCCAGCTACTTGGGAGGCTGAGGCAGGAGAATCGTTTGAACCCAGGAGGCGGAGGCTGCAGTGAGCTGAGATCACACCATTGCACTCTAGCCTGGGCAACAAGAGCAAAATTCCATCTCAAAAAATATATATGTATGTATTTATATATGTATATCTATATATGTATATCTGTATATGTGTATATATATCTGTATATGTATATATGTATATCTATATATGTATATGTATATATGTATATATGTATATCTATATGTGTATATATATCTGTGTATATATGTATATATCTATATATGTATATCTATATATGTATATATGTGTGTATATATACACATATATATGAGGCCCAGTGAAATCTGAATTTCAGATAAACAATGAAAATTTAGTATAAGTATGTTCTGTGCAATATTTGCAATATACTAATACTTCAAAAAATTTACTTATTGTTTATCTGAAATTTGAATTTAGCTGGGTGTCCTTTTATTCATCAATCCTTTACGTAGTAACACTGACCTTGGGCAGGAGATGTTTCCTCTCCAAGCCTTGGTTTTTCAATCCATGGAATAAATATAATGATATCCACCTCGTAAGGTGGCTGTGATGGTGCAGGAAAGCCCTTAGCTCATGTCAAGTCCCTAGGAGAAGTTTGGAAAGTAGGAGTCATTGCCATCACCTTATTCTCACCTAGCCTCTTTCTGGATTTCTCCAACAGGTCTTGCAGAAACAGTCCATTGTGACCTTCAGCCTGTGGACCCCGAGAGGGGCAAGGTGACATATACCACTAGCCAGGTCTCGAAGGGCTGCGTGGCTCAGGCGCCCAATGCCATCCTTGAAGTCCATGTCCTCTTCCTGGAGTTCCCAAGGGTGAGTGTCCCATGGCAGGATCGGGTGCGGGCTCAGAGGAAGCTCCAAGGCAGAAGGGGTGAGGGGTGCCTTCCTTGTGGCGTCCCTGGGGCAGTGGCTGAGTCCTCATTAGGCCCCCTGCCAAAAGAGTGATGTGGGCATCTCAAAGGGCCCATAAGAGGTGCCATTTCTAGGGGCAGGGTCTGGATCAGGGCAGTCTTGTGGGTGCCACCACAAGACTCAGGTGGGAAGAGCTGAGTAGAGAAGAGCCAGATGGGTGGGGGCATCAGGCGAGCCTCGTTTATGCACCTCTGATGGTGGAGACCTCACGGAATCTTAGAGGACGCACGCAGCTTCTCTCTAGGGAGCTCGGACTTTGAAAAGTGCTTCTTGGGCCAGCCGTGGTGGCTCACGCCTGTAATCCCAGCACTTTGGGAGGCCGAGGCAGGTGGATCACGACATCAGGAGATCGAGACCATCCTGGCCAACATGGTGAAACCCCGTCTCTACTAAAAATACAAAAATTAGCTGGGCGTGGTGGTGTGTGCCTGCAATCCCAGCTACTCGGGAGGCTGAGGCAGGAGAATTGCTTGAACCAGGGAGTTGGAGGTTGCAGTGAGCTGAGATTGTGCCACTGCACTCCAGCCTGGTGACAGAGTGAGACTCTGTCTCAAAAAATAAATAAATAAATAAATAAATAAAAATACAAAAATTAGCTAGGTATGGTGGGTGCCTGTAATCCCAGCTCTACTTGGGAGGCTGAGGCAGGAGAATCACTTGAACCCAGGAGGCGGAGGTTGCAGTGAGCCGACATTGCACCACCGCACTCAAGCCTGGGTGACAGAGTGAGACCTTGTCTCAAAAAAAAAAAAAAAAGAAAGAAAGAAAAAGAAAAGTGCTTCTCAGTTGAGCCCAGATCTTTCTCCCTGGAATGTCCCCTATTGAACATCTGTGACCCTCAGAGATCCAAAGGCTGCTGCGGCCTGGAGCCGATTCTCCCCAGGAGACCCCCCTCCCAGCCCACCATCAGTTTGTCTGATATGTTTGTCCTGAATATTAATAACATCTTTGTTAAGCGCTATGTGCTAGAGACGGTGCTAGGGCCAACTCTATGCCAGGAATTAAGCATCTCACATGTATTAAGCCTCCCGAGGCTCATCTGCCAGGGTCTGTTATTATCCCCACTTCTTGGAGAAGGAAACTGAGGCTGGCTGAGAGCAGTGGAGTGACATGCCCAGGGCCAGAGTTCACACCAGATCCCTGGGGATGCCAGAGCCAGCCTGCCACTTTGTTTCCCAGGTGGATCTCAGTATTCACGTGGCTTCTGGCCTGGTTGGACTGGAGGTTACACCTGGTTGATGTGGCCTTAGGTCCTGATAACAACTTCGCTGTGTCAGCTCCGGGTAAACTTATGGCCAGTCTGCCCCCGAAACTGTTAAGTTGCCCTGCATTTGTACAGTGATAAGAAAGTGCTCAGACCACCAATATCGGGGGACCCTGCTCCCCACCGCCCTGCCCTCCACGAGGACTGTGGGCTTTGATAACTTCCAAATCATAGATAGTGCCAAACACACTTTGTGTGGTTTTCATAGGCATTGTCATTTTTTTTCAAATTTGGTAATGATATTCAAAATAGGACTGCCTCTGTTAGTTCACGTTGTTTTAACGTTCAGGTCCCTGTGCCTCCTCTGGGTGACTGGGATCCCCCAACTGAATTGTTCAATACTGGGCCAGGGTGAGAGGGGGGCCCCTAGGCAGGTGTCCAGGTCTATGGGAGACAGGCGTGTAGACAGGTGTGTAGATAGCCAGCCAGGATCCAGGGGACTGGTGCATTCTCAGGGGGCACGGGGCCAGGGCACCCCAGCTGCTGCAGGATTAGGCAGGGCTTGTTATGGCCACACCATCCTGAACACACCTGATCTCATCTGATCTTAGAACCTAAGGAGACTTGGGCCTGGAAGAAGCAACGTCATGGATGTCCAGGAGCTCACCAAGGAAGGAGGTGGTGTGGAAGAGCACAGAATAGAGTGAATGCAGAGTCAGAGGGAGCAAGCTCTGTCTGGGGTCATCAGGTGGCAGGAGCTAGAGGTTCCCCAGCAGGACAGGGGAGATGGCAAAGGCTTGTCGCCATATTAAGAAGTTTATCTTTATCCTGTGAGCAGTGACAGTTCTTGGAGGGATTTTAGGGGCACGGCAGGGGGCCACTGTGACTCATGCCATATTCCAAGAATCCCTCAGTTCATGACAACAAAATCTTCCCGTCAGCCTCTGCATCTTCTAGGGAACTCGCTCCAGTGAGCTTCCACCTTTTAATTCAAGGAGCCAGGCTACAAGCTTCAGGGCTTTGAGGGATGTTCATTTGAGGAAGTGGTAGAGACATCTGGGGTCCAGGAAACCCAGGGTTCAGTCCTGGATCTGTCCCTGGCCAGCACCTCGCATAGCATCTGGTGTGCCGAGGGTGGTCCTTCTCCCCACTCACTGGTAGATACACCTTTCTTGGACTCAGGAGCTCGCCTGAGAACACAGAGTAGCAGAATCTGGTCCAGGGACCTGGCTTACACCAAATCACTCTTTTTGTTTGTTGGTATTTTGTTGTTTTTGTTTGTTTGTTTTTGCCTCAGACTCCCAAGTAGCTGGAATTACAGGCGTCCGCCACCACACCCAGCTAATTTTTATATTTTTAGTAGAGATGGGGTTTCACCATGTTGGAGAGGCTAGTTTTGAACTCCTGACCTCAAATGATCCGCCCGCATCGGCCTCCCAGAGTGCAGGGATTACAGGCATGAGCCACTGCGTCCGGCCCCAAATAATGTGTGACTGAATGCATGCATGCGTGCACAAATATGTGCACTGCTGTGTGACGTTGATGCAGGGATTGAGAACACAGGTTCTGGAGCCAGACAGCCCTCCAATTGAACTGCGACTCCACCTCTGAGAGCCACATTACCTTGGGCCACCTCTAAGCTTTGATTTTCCCATGGGAAACCTGGAACCATTCATTAACAGCACCTACCTCCCAGGGGTGTTGTAAGAATCCGGCGGGATGGTGCAAGCAAAACACCGAGCGCCGGACCTGCCCAGAGCGACTACTCAACATATGGTGGCTACGGTTATTGTTATTATTATTTCTCTCTGGGCTCCATTTCTCACCTGTAAACATCCTCATTTTGCCAGGGCTGTTACCGTTTACAGAACGTCTTTGCATCAGTTGAATAATTTGAACCTCAACGGTTATTGCTACAAGATCAATGGGGCAGGCCAGGCATGGTGGCTTATGCCTGTAATCCCATCCCAGCACTTTGGGAGGCTGAGGCAGGCAGATCACTTGAGGTTAGGAGTCTGAGACTAGCCTGGCCAACATGGTGAAACCCCATCTCTACGAAAAATACAAAAATTAGCCAGGTGTGGTGGCAGGTGCCTGTAATCCCAGCTACTAGGGAGGCTGAGGCAAGAGAATCACTTGAATCCGGGAGGCAGAGGTTGCAGTGAGCCGAGTTCGCGCCACTGCACTCCAGCCTGAGTGACAGAGCGAG
>NW_012099098.1:1423962-1426098 GCF_000951045.1 Mandrillus leucophaeus
GACAGAGCGAGACCCTGTCTCAAAAAAAAAAAAAAAAAAAAAGATCAATGGGGCAGGGCTGTGAATTCATTTTCAGCAGGGCAAGCTGAGGTCCAGTCTCACGGAGCTGGGCCTTCCTCCTCCTGGTGCTTCTTGTCTCCTTGCCCTGAGGGTTGTGCCCATGATCCCGCCAGCCCCTACTGCTGTGACCACTGAGGAACCTGTGGTTTCCCTGGGAGGCACCTTCCTCCCCAGGCATCCCCTAAGAGTGGGGTCTAGAGCTCAGAGTCCCCCTTGCGCAGCCCTCACCAGGTGCCCGCTCTGTGCCCAGCCTGTGTGGATGATGCAGAGAGAAGGTAGAGCCAGGGAGGCACAGATGGCATCAGCAGCTCTGGTACTGAGTGGTGGGATCAGCAAGTGGAGCTTCAGGGGGCCGCGGGTGATGGGGTGACGAGCACTGAAGGTAGAGGAGGGAGGGGCATTAGGGAAAAGGCCGCTGGTGTCTAGCCCAATAGCAGGGTAGAGGGCATTCCAGGCAGAAGCCAGTGCATAGCAAAGGCCCAGAGGCATGGGGCTGGCCGTGGTAGTGGGGGTGGTGGCTCTTAGCAGCCAGCGCAATCCCTCCTGACCTATGGCCGGCTTCTCCGATCCCTGGCACAGAGAAGTGCCTTTCCCGTCCATCCCTCAGAATCCTCAGATTTCCTGTGGGTGGGTGGTAGATGGGCGGTGGCAGCCGAGAGCCTTGGGGAAGTGCCGCTCAGTGCGTGTGCCGGTCAGGTCTGCAGACAGCCCCGCTGGGCAGGGGCTGGATCTCGCTGGGTCCCTGAAGGGCAGGCCGGAGCCTGGATTCCGGGAGGGGGCCCAGGGTCACATCCTGACCCTCGGAGACAGGAAACCAGCCTGGTGTCTCAGCAATTCCCGTCAGGCTGTCTGGGCCGATCTGCTGTCCTCCTAACAAACGCACAGGCAGCCAGGCCAGGGCAGAGCTGGGTCAGCACTGATTCACCGGCTCCTGGGCAAACTTGGGGCAGCTGAGACCCCACCCACCCCTGAACAGATAGAGCCCGCAGGGCCCAGCACTGACTCACTGTTGACCAGAGGGGCAGGCAAGGCCACTCAGGCAGAGAGAGAGCCGGGAGGGACCTCAGCTCCCCCAGACTGTCCTGGAATGCTGTGGGAGGCCATGGAAGGCAGCACAGCCCTCAGACTTGGGCAAAGGGGACCCCTGCCTGGGCTTGAGGGAGGCAGTTTCCCTCTGGCCCTCTGCCAATGGCAGCCCTCTCCCAGGGTGGGGAATCTGTGGGGCCAAAGGGATGTACCCCCCTGAAACCTGTACCCCTCCCTTCTAGACGATGCTCTGGGTACCCAGGACCCCAGAATCCCAAATGGCTTTGAGCCTTCTCTCAGGGCTGCAGGGATCTTTCCTGTTCCATCCTCCAGGGGAGCACTGCATGGCTATGTGAGCTCCCCCAGACCTGAAGGATGGTTGAGTTGGCTACTTGGGGAGGCAGGCATGGTGGAGTTTCTGTATCTGGGCTGAGATGTCCACACGTGGACACATGAACACCCTTGCTGGGCTGTCAGAACCACAGTGATGAAAAGGAGAAAGGACTGGGACCAGAGGCTGCCATTTGTATTCTTGTCTCAGGCCTTGCAAATATTAGAGGCAGGCTTGTTGAAGGGGCAGGATTGCGGGTTGAGGGGATCAGATGGGCTGAGCAGGGATTGTGCCTGCCCTCTTACTGCTGCATCCTTGGTGTTAAGCTCGGAGTCAGCCAAAGAATCAATATCTGTTGGATGGATGGATGGATGGATGGATGGATGGATGGATGGATGGATGGATGGGAGGATGGATGGATGAGTGACAGGATGGATGGATGGATGGATGGATGAGAGGATGGATGGATGAGTGAGAGGATGGATGGATGAGTGAGAGGATGGATGGATGGATAAGAGGATGGATGGATGGATAAGAGGATGGATGGATGGATGGATGGATGGATGGATGGATGGATGGATGGATGGATGGACGGGAGGATGGATGGATGGATAGATGGATGGATGGATGAGTGAGAGTATGGATGGATGGATGGATAAGAGGATGGATGGATGGGAGGATGGATGGATGGATGGATGGGAGGATGGATGGATGGATGG
>NW_012099098.1:1427432-1431469 GCF_000951045.1 Mandrillus leucophaeus
CCAAACTACTCCCACATGTTTAGCTGGGTACTGGACAACCTACTTTGCAGGCATAATCGCACTGAAACCTCCTAAGTCTATGAAGCGGGAATGCCATTTTCCAAATCAGGAAACTGAGGCCTAGAGAGGCATGGTGACTGTCCAAGGTCATAGGCTAATGACGGAGCTCCCATCTGAATTCAGGTCTGTCTGGCTTTGATTCCTTCCCCTGCCACCCTGCCTGTAGGATCATCTGAGTTTTCTGGGGTGGACAGAGGGATGGCTGGCTCCAATCTGACCGCCTCCGGTCAGGCCCTGGGAGGGTGGGGGCTGCAGGCAGCCCTGAGGCTCCACTCCTAGAAGAATTGCTGGAAGCGACTTTCTATAAGTGGCTACTAGCACTCAGGGCCTCCTCACCGAAATCCCCCCTTCCCGCCACCAACTGCTGGGCAACAATGGCATCTGTGGGACATTGGCACAAAAATAGAAACAAGGTCTCCCGCCCACCCGCTCAGGGAGGGGGCCGGGTAGGTGCAGGCTGGCTGGGCTGGGGGTGAGGGGCTGGCCAGACTGCGGAATTCCCAGGGTCCCATGAGGAAGGCTAGGAGCTTGGGGTTGGGGGCAAGGCTGGCGCCATCATTCTTTGCCTCTGGGGCCCCCAGCCAGGAGAGAAGGGGGAAGTCAGTGTGCGTGTGAGTGGCCATGGCAGTGAGTCAGGGCCGTGGGGAGGGAAATGTTTGCTGTAGAAACCCTGACTGGGTTTTTCTGGTAACCAGCTGGCTTTCAGCTTGGCCCTGCAGCTCAGAGAACCTGAGCACCCAGCTTTCCAACCCCCCTGAGTTTCCCCATACTCACTTGCCATGTGACTCAAGGCCCCCACCTCCTACCTGCCCTCAAGCCTGCAGGGAAGGACTCAGTGACAACTGAGTGGTAGCTTTGGTTCGTGAGCTCTGGGACGAGAGCTGAGTGTCCCGACAAACATCCCGAAGTTTCGGCCTCCCCGTCACCCTCACACCCAGCATGACCAGGCTGTGACCTGCACTTCCCTTTTTTTCATTTCCTTTATCCATAGCCCCACCTGGTATTGGTTCCCATCCCTGTCCTACCCCCATTTCACAGATGAGGAAAACTGAGGCATAGAGGAACAGGGACAGTGGCGGAGCAGCAGCAGGACTGGATGGCCATGGGGCTCCTTCCTCCCCACTCAGGGCTTGGCCATCAGACTGCACTCTGGCTCCTGCAGCACGCTTGGCCTGTGGGTGTCACCATGGGATGGCGGATGGATGTCCTCATCCACCACAGGCTGTGCTGTCTCCTGCTGGGGGCCCATCTCTTCATCATGTGAGCATTGCAGTTCTTTCCTCCAGGTGGGGACAAGCAGGTGGGACCGCACAGCAATGGACCGTAGGGCAATCTGGGAGAGAGGTGCAGTGGAGAGGGAGGACATGGTCCAGGGAATGCAGGCCCCACTCTGGCACCAGGATGACGTGCGCTGGGCTCCTGACTCAGTCACTCCCCAGCAACAACTTCTTTTTTTTTTTTTGTGGGGGTGGGGGAGTGGGACAGAGTCTTGCTCTGTCACCCAGGCTGGAGTGCAGTCACACGATCTTGGTTCACAACAACCTCCACCTCCTGGGTTCAAGTGATTCTCCTGCCTCAGCCTCCCAAGTAGCTGGGACTGCAGGTGACCGTCACCACACCCGGCTAATTTTTGTATTTTTAGTAGAGACTGGATTTCACCATGTTGGCCAGGCTGGTCTCGAACTCCTGACCTCAAGTGATCCACCTGCCTCAGCCTCCCAAAGTGCTGGGATTACAGGTGTGAGACACCGTGCCCAGCCCCCAGCAGCTTCTATGCTGTATCTGCAAAATGGGAGAATATTGGTGCCTGCTTCCCTCAGAGCTCACACCCATCCACAGCACAGGCTGGGCACCTATGAGAAATTATTTTGCAGGAATTCAGTATCAGCAATTCAAGATATTCTGCTGTTTTTTAAATAGCTTTATTAAGATAAAATTCACCCATGTAAAGTGTACAGTTGAGTGGTTTTGGTATACACACAGAGGTGTGCAAACCATATTCGATTGTTCAAGTATGCATCCCATCAGGGTAAAGAGGCTGGGGCGGGTTCATTCTCAGCAATGCTGGCAGCTCAGTTGTGCCAGTGCCTTTCCCGACACCACCCAGATGGGTATCACATTGCTCCCATGAATTTCCAGGAATGATCACAATCCTGCTTATTTATTTTTATTTTTTCTGAAGACAGGGTGTCACTACATGGCCCAGGCTGGTCTCACACTCATGGCATCAAGCGATCCTCCTGCCTCTCAAAATACTGGGATTACTTGCATGAGCCACCAAGCCTAGCTTTGCTTCTTTTTTCTTTTCTTTTCTATCTTTTGTGTGCGTGTGTGTGTGTGTGTCTGTGTGTGTGATCACAATCCTGGAACAAAATGTCATTTCGGACATGTAGATATGTATTTCATATTTTATTAAAATACAGTATTAAATCCAGTATTCAACTTTTAAGTCTTTAGAAAGCATAATTTTTGCTTTTTTTTTTGAGATGGAGTCTCACTCGGTTGCCCAGGCTGGAGTGCAATGGCGCCATCTCGGCTCACTGCAAGCTCTGCCTCCCTGGTTCACACCATTCTCCTGCCTCAGCCTCCTGAGTAGCTGGGACTACAGGCACCCATCACCACACACGGCTAATTTTTTTTTGTATTTTTTTAGTAGAGACAAGGTTTCACTGTGTTAGCCAGGATGGTCTCCATCTCCTGACCTCGTGATCTACCTGCCTCCGACTCCCAACGTGCTGGGATTACAGGCATGAGCCACTGTGCCTGGCCAAGAAAGCATAATATTTTTAAAAACTGTCAGGCACGGTGGCTCACACCTGTAATCCCAGCACTTTGGGAGGCCGAGGTGGGTGAATCGTTTGAGTCCAGGAGTTCAACACCAGCCTGGGCAACATAGTGAAACCCCATCTCTACAAAAAATACAAAAATTAGCCAGGCGTACTGGTGTGTGCCTGTAGTCCCAGCTACTTAGGAGGCTACGGCAGGAGGATCACTTGATCCTGAGAGGCAGAAGTTGCAGTGAGCAATCATGCCACTGCACTCCAGCCTGGGCAACAGAGGGAGACCCTGTCTTAAAAGAAAAGAAAAAGAATTATATATATAATATGTATAATATATATATATTCAAAGCTGATGAAACAATATATTTGGAAAACCAAAAGTTATAAATCCACTAGAAAACATTAATCAAAACATGAACTTATACAAACATAAATTTGAAACATATCTTATTCCATAAATTAGCATAAAATAATTATTTAAAAATAACTAACCTAAGTGGGCGCAGTGGCTCATGCCTATAATCCCAGCACTTTGGGAGGCTGAGGCAGGCAGATCACAGGTCAAGAGATTAAGACCATCCTGGACAAAAGGGTGAAACCCCTTCTCCACTAAAAATACAAAAATTAGGCTGGGCACGGTGGCACATGCCTGTAATCCGAGCACTTTGGGAGACCGAGGCGCATGGATCATGAGGTCAGGAGTTTGAGACCAGCCTGGCCAAGATGAAGAAACCCCGTCTCTACTAAAAATACAAAAACTAGCCGGGTGCAGTGGCGAGCGCCCGTAATCCCAGTTACTCAGGAGTCTGAGGCAGAAGAATCGCTTGAACCCAGGAGGTGGAGGTTGCGGTAAGCGGAGATCGCTGCACTTTAGCCTGGGCGACAGAGCAAGACTCCATCTCAAAAAAAAAAAAAAATACAAAAATTAGCTGGGCATGGTGGTGCATGCCTGTAGTCCCAGCTCCTCGGGTGGCTGAGGCAGGAGAATCACTGAACCCCAGGAGGTGGAGGGTGCAGTGAGCTGAGATTGTGCCATTGCACTCCAGCATGGCAACAGAGCAAGACTCCATCTCAAAAAATAATAATAAATAAAAAAAAACTAAATGGCACACTAAAATGAAAAAAAAAATTTTGTGAGTGTTTACAAGTAATTGATCATAACCAATTACAAATTGCTTTGTTCCTTCTCCACTCTCA
>NW_012099098.1:1432669-1433474 GCF_000951045.1 Mandrillus leucophaeus
AAAAAAAAAAAAAAAAAAAAAAAAAAAGAGGAAACTTAAAAGCAAAGAGTAATGATGGTATCATTATTGAGTAACAGAAATATTTCTGGGCAGATTTTTCCAGTGGCTGAAACACTGTCTCTGGCTTTGTGATATCCATTGGGGAAATGACAAGATGATTAGAAGTTAACTTTCCACTGGTGTCTTCATCTTGAAATATCCTTCCCCTTTTTCATAACTTTGAAGAGAGCTTTTGAATCATCTTTTAGACTGGCAGCTTTTGTATGAGAGCACTGGGAATCTGTGTTTCAGCAAACTACCTTTGTCTTTGTCCTTGTGAGTTGGTGGCAGGGCCTCGGAGGCTTACTTGTCTTTTTTTTTTTTTTTTTAGGTGGAGTTTCACTCTTGTTGCCCAGGCTGGAGTTCAGTGGCGCAATCTTGTCTCACTGCAACCTGCACCTCCTGGGGTTCAAGCGATTCTCCTGCCTCAGCCTCCCGAGTAGCTGGGATTACAGGCGTGTGCCACCACACCCGGCTAATTTAGTATTTTTAGTAGAGACGGGGTTTCTCCATGTTGGTCAGGTTGGTCTTGAACTCCCAAACTCAGGTGATCCGCCCACCTCAGCCTCCCAAAGTGCTGGGATTACAGGCGTGAGCCACCGCGCCTGGCCTTCCTGTCTTAGTCTCAGCACTCACCTGTTCACATGCCACTAGTTCAGAAAGCCTTTAAGGTCATTCTTTCAATAGACACTGCCTTGTGGATCGCTGTGTTCTTTTTCTTCTTGGGAATAAGGTGTAGAAAAATGTGCTAAGGAAGGATGTGCTA
>NW_012099098.1:1437649-1438379 GCF_000951045.1 Mandrillus leucophaeus
TTGTTGTTGTTGTTGTTGTTATAAAAACATTCTAAATGCATACACCATTGAACAATTAAAAATGTTAATGCAGTGGGTACGTCTCAAGACATAAATGATTTCAACTTCACATTCTTATATCAAAATAATGGCATTATACCAAAAACAACACCCCAGGATTTTAGTACTTTAAAATGGTAAGACAAGCAGGAATACTGCAAACTGGGAGAGCAACTGTGACTGTCTCATGTGGGCTGGAAGCAGAGCTGTCACTCAGGGACAGCAGGAGAGTTGGTGGGGATGACGGGGCAGGGGATCGCTGCCTCCACACACAGGACACTCCCTAAGGCCCAGTACATAATAGGTGCTCAGTAGAAATAATAAATCTTACCAGGTGCGGTGGCTCATGCCTATAATCCTAGCACTTTGGGAGGCTGAGGCGGGTGGATCACGAGGTCAAGAGATCGAGACCATCCTGGCCAAAATGGTGAAACCCCTAAAACTACCAAAATTATCTGGGTATGTTGGCACGCACCTGTAGTCCTAGCTACTTGGGAAGCTGAGGCAGGAGGATCACTTGAACTCAGGAGGCAGAGGTTGCAGTGAGCCAGCCTGGTGACAGGGAGACTCCGTCTCAAAAAAAAAAAAAAAGAAAAGAAATAATAAACCTTGATCCTTGATGGATGAAGTTCAGGCTCATCCTTTTTTTTTTTTTTTTGAGACAGAGCTTTACTCTTGTTGCCCAGGCTGG
>NW_012099098.1:1439976-1441778 GCF_000951045.1 Mandrillus leucophaeus
AGAGCGAGACTCTGTCTCAAAAAAAAAAAAAAAAAAGAAAACCTAACAATGTGTTAACAGTGGTTATGGCTGGGAAGTGGGATTAGGAGAAACATTTATTTGGTTCTTTACACTTTGTTGAGTATTCAAGAGTTGCTCTAAATGGATTTGGCCTATTTTGGAGAAAAAAAAATTTTTTTAAAAAACTCAAGTTTTCGGGTCAGCTGTGGATTTGGGAAAAAAGTGAAAAACAAACAACCAAAAGCCTCAAGTTTTAGCAAGTGTTAGAGACATCCACCAGAGACAGGAGGCCAGGGAGCTGGGACCACTGCCAGGGGTCAGGGCTGGAGGAGGTGGGGTGGCTTGCCAGCACTGCCTCCTCCATGTGGAATGTCTGGGAGGTGGCCCCCAGATGTGAGCAGCTGTTGTTTACAAGAGAGAAAGCAGAGGGCAGGAAGGGGAGAGCCCGGGGGAGAGCAAAGATAGCAAAGGGGAGAGAGGCAGAAAAAGAAACATACCCACTGGGGGAAGGAGGCAGGCTTGAGCAAAGTTGGGCGTGGGGGACAGGGGAGAAGCTTCCAGACTAGTGACAGGGACAGCACAGAGACAGTCAGACACGACCAAGCCAGCATGTGAAAGTCCTAGGAGGGAGGGGGCCAAATCCAACGACCAGGGCCAAGAGGATTTGACTCCTTGCAGCCCATCCCTCCGCGCCCAGAAGAGGAATGGAGGTCCCAGAGGGGGTGTGGCCTTTGTCATGGATCCTCCCCATTCCCGATCTGAGTCCGTGCCAGGGTGACGCAGGAACATGAAACGCACCCGTCAGCCGGAAGGTCGCAGCAGCCGCCGGCTCTGGCCTCGGCCACGCCGCCTTCCTCCTGGGGCCGTGCAGCTTCCCGAGCGGGCTCCCTGGGGCCCGTGGCCAAAGGGGACAAAGAGGCCAAGGCGCGGCCTTGGTGCCAGACCCAGTGCCAGGCGACCAACAGACGTCGAGCCCTGCTGTATCCCCATTTTACAGAGGATGACTCAAGGATCAGATCCCTTTCCCAACCCAGCTGTGTAAAGCCAGTGTCCCAGCCCTTTCCCATTCCGCAGGCTGGGTTCCTCACCCAACGTGCCCATCACTTTACCCCCTTGTTGAATTCCTGCAGAGAAGGTATCTGCTTCCTTCTAGATGGGTCATTCTACGGTGTCTTCTCTACTGTTGCCATCTGGCAGTCCTCAATATCTAGCTTGGGCCGAGCGACCTGGCTCATGTCTGCAATCCCAACACTTTGGGAAGCTGAGGCAGGAGGGTCTCCTTTTTTTTTTTTTTGAGATGGAGTTTCACTCTCGTTGCCCAGGCTGGAGTGCAATGGCCCGATCTCGCCTCACTGCAACCTTCGCCTCCTGGGTTCAAGCAATTCTCCTGCCTCAGCCTCCCGAATAGCTGGGATTACAGGCACCTGCCACCACACCTGCCTAATTTTTTGTATTTTTAGTAGAGACAGGGTTTCATACTATGTTGGCTAGGCTGGTCTCGAACTCCTGACCTCAGGGGATCCACCCGCCTTGGCCTCTCAAAGTGCTGGGATTATAGGCATGAGCCACTGTGCCTGGCCAGGAGGGTCTCTTGAGGCCAGAAGTTAGAGACCAACCTGGGAAACATAGTGAGACCCTCGTTTCTAAAAAATAACAATTAAAAAAATATATATATATATTTTTGAGACGGAGTCTTGCTCTGTGCCCCAGGCTGGAGTGCAGTGGCCGGATCTCAGCTCACTGCAAGCTCCACCTCCTGGGTTTACGCCATTCTCCTGCCTCAGCCTCCCGAGTAGCTGGGA
>NW_012099098.1:1446568-1447536 GCF_000951045.1 Mandrillus leucophaeus
AACTCCTGACCTCAGGTGATCCACCCGCCTCAGCCTCCCAAAGTGCTGGGATTACAGGCGTGAGCCACTGTGCCCAGCCTAATTTTTTTCCTCTCTTGAGATTTGCTGGGCTTACCTCCTTCATTTGTTTACTGTGAATTCCCTGAGAATGGTCAGAGGGCCAGGCACTACCCTGGGCACTGGGAGGCGAGGGTGGACAGAGCAGGCAGGGAGAGTGGAGTGGAAGCACCCAAGTCATCACTGCCTATCTGGGTGACACAACCTATGCAAATCTAACTGGTCTGTGTGCGTCTCCCCTCTGTGTTCCCCAGGAGCCGTCACAGCTGGAGCTGACTCTCCAGGCATCCAAGCAAAATGGCACCCAGCCCCGAGAGGTGCTTCTGGTCCTCAGTGTAAACAGCAATGTGTTCCTGCAGCTCCAGGCCCTGGGAATCCCACTGCACTTGGCCTACGTGAGTGTGTTCCCTCCAACCCCAGGCTGAGGCTCTGGCCATGGGAGGTCCCTGCTGTCTATCTCTGTGGGCCAGGGTCTCCCACCCTAGCGGCCCAGCCCTGCTTCTCCCTTTCATCCTGACATTATTCACCAGGGTCCTGCCTGGTGAATCCAATGGTCTTTACCAGAGAGAACCCAGAGGGCAGCAGGACTACAGTAAAGAGTCTAGACCAAGAGGTGGGAGTCAGGCTGATGTGCAGCCCTGGCCAACTCTGGTCCTCTGCATAGTCTCAGTTTGCCTCTCTGTCCAGTGGGACAACTGAACTCAGTATTTTATAAGATAATCTTTTCATTGTCTTTGAAAAAGTTACGTGACATATATTTGAAAATATTTAAAGACAGAGGAAAAGAGCCAGGAGAAAACCTAACAATGAGGCCGGGTGCGGTGGCTCAAGCCTGTAATCCCAGCACTTTGGGAGGCCGAGACGGGCGGATCACGAGGTCAGGAGATCAAGACCATCCTGGCCAACATGGT
>NW_012099098.1:1449911-1451863 GCF_000951045.1 Mandrillus leucophaeus
CCCGGCCAAAAATATTTTTAAATCCAACCTGAAGTCCTTTTGCCCTTCTGCTGCTGCTGCTTCATTCAGCTCAATGGCCCTGGCTGTGGAGACTGTACACGAAGGAGCTCAGTCAGTGGTCCCAACAGCTTCCTCTGAATCCTTCAGCTTTCCAGAGTCACTCCTCCAGGAGGTCTTCCCTGTCTGCTTTCCTCCTCACCCCCGGCCCCCATCTCTTCAGGGGCACTGGCAGGATAGGCAGTGAGATGCTGGAGCCACCCAGATTCCCCATCCCTGTCCAACCAGGAGATCTGTCTGGCTCCTTTGTTTCTTATTAAATAAAATTCTGTCTTCTATTGCTTCAAATGACTTGATGCATGTGTAGTTTCTGAATGGTAATATCCCCTAGGGCAGGGACCACTGATATCTGTCTTTAATTCATCTATTCATTCATCCATCCCTTTCTTCTTTCCTCCCTTTCTCCCTTTCTTCCCATAAGCAGGAAGCACTCACCACAGGCCGGGTGTCAGGGTGAGGCTGGCATGTCAGGATCCTGTGATGGGCCCAGGGCCCAGAGTCAGACAAATATTTCTCAGTGCCTATTATGTGTCAAGCACTGTGCAATGATGGGCAAGGTAGACGTTGTCCCCTGTGGACCCTCCAAGTGTAGGGAGATCCAGAGTCTCGGGGTGTAGGGAGAGACAGCTGCATGATGGTGTAGATGTGGGTTGAATGAGAACAGCTCTGGAGGGGTGGGTGATGTTTGGACAGGTGGATGAACAAGGTGGTGTGTTCATCCGGCCCCCCAGGTATGGAAGGGAGAAGGGGCTGATCTGACTGCTAGGGGGTTCTGGGCTGACTGCAGATCCACTAGACAGCATTCTCAGCTCTGGCGTCTTTCTCTCAGCCAATGGGCTGACTCCACAAATTACTTCCTGACCTCCTACGTGGGGTAGAGGGGACACAGGGCCAGGAACAGCATTCTGAGCCTCCACGTGCCTCCCCAGAATCCCAACCTGGTCACCTTCCAAGAGCCCCCGGGAGTCAACACCACAGAGCTGCCATCCTTCCCCAAGACCCAGATCCTCGAGTGGGCAGCTGAGAGGGGCCCCATCGCCTCTGCTGCCGAGCTGGTTGACCCCCAGAGCGTCCTCCTCCGACTGGGCCAAGGTCAGTTTCCCCAGCAACCTCTCTGGGCTCATGACACTGCTCAAGAGGAATCTGAGCTCCTCTGGCCCACGCCTCAGACTTGGACACCAAGAGTGCAAGAGGGGACACAAAGTGCCACAGGTCACATGCCGCAAACCAGTGCTGCCTTGAGACGGTGATGGCTCCTCCACCAAATATCAGATCGAAACATGTAAAATGCCAGTTTTTGACCTAAAAAACCCCAGCATTTTCATGATTTACTGTGCATCTACTGTGTGCCAAAGCCCTATTATGCTAGGCACTTGGGGACACTGTGGGGACACACTCAGGCCCTGCCCTCCTAGAGCTGATACTGTGATGAGGGAGGTGACAATAAACATGTACATGTACACAGATAAATCTATCATTTCAGGTCTTGTTGGGTGGTTTCGGGGCTGCACCCTAACATGTGTCATGGGCTCATCCCTTATGTTAACCCTGTGTTGACAGATGAAACGGAGGCCCGGGGACTTGCAGAGGGTCACTTGGCAGGTAAGTGTGGAAGGAATGTTCGAACCTGGGTCCTCTGACGCCTCTCCACCTCTGCAGCACCGTCCTGCCTGCCCCACCACCGCTACCTTTGACTGTGGGTGAGGGTGAGGCTCTGTTAGGTGCAGGGCTGCTGGGGGAAGGCACTGAGGTGCGCGTCTCTCCGCAGCCCAGGGCTCACTGTCCTTCTGCATGCTGGAAGCCAGCCAGGACATGGGCCGCACGCTCGAGTGGCGGCCGCGTACCCCAGCCTTGGTCCGGGGCTGCCGCTTGGAAGGTGTGGCCGGCCACAAGGA
>NW_012099098.1:1452183-1453869 GCF_000951045.1 Mandrillus leucophaeus
CCCGTGAGAGCACAGCCGTTCTCCTACTCTAGGCCCCGCCCCCTATGAGCCCCTCCCCTTTAGGCACAAGCCTGGCCCCAGTCCCATCCCTATCCCATAGACCCATACCTGGCCAGGTAAGAGTGCAGCCGCCGCCCATCCGACGCCAGGTCTCGCTCCCCGCCTGGCCTGTCCGCTTCAGCGTTCCATCCGCATCTGTCTCCCCGCAGGCCCCGGACGGTGACGGTGAAGGTGGAACGGAGCTGCGCGTCTGGGGATCCCGATGCTGTCCTCATCCTGCAGGGTCCCCCCTACGTGTCCTGGCTCATCGACGCCAACCACAACATGCAGATCTGGGTGAGTTTTGCGCAGCTCCTGGGACATAAAACCCAAACTCCCAACCTCTGGATCAGGGACGTTTCCTGGAGAGGTGAACCCCTGAGCTGAGTTGAAGGACAAATCACCTATGTCCATAGGTGAAGCAAGGGGTCAGGCAGAGGACACAGCAGGAGTGGGGACACAGCAGGACCGAGGCCTGGCATAACCCTGGCTAGCCTGCTGTGGCACAGACTGTGTCCATGGTCCCCTGCTCTGCCTCTCTCCCCACCATTAGACTACTGGAGAATACTCCTTCAAGATCTTTCCAGAGAAGAACATTCGTGGCTTCAAGCTCCCAGACACACCCCAAGGCCTGCTGGGGGAGGCCCGGATGCTCAATGCCAGCGTTGTGGCATCCTTCGTGGAGCTACCGCTGGCCAGCGTTGTCTCACTTCATGCCCCTAGCTGTGGTGAGCACCCTCCCCCTGCCCCTCCCTTCTCTTCCCCTCCCTTGGATCAGTGGCCACACTGTTGGTGAAGCCCCTCTGTGTGAGCTTGGGCAAGGTACATTAGCCTCTCTCAGCCTCATTTTTCTCATCTGCATGGGGGAACAATGGGAGTAGCTAATCAGAACAGCCTGAGAGTCACTTGAAACCAGGAGGCGGAGGTTGCAATGAGCCGAGATCGAGATCGTGCCACTGTACTCCAGCCTGGGTAACAGAGCAAAACTCTGTCTCAAAAAAAAAAAAAAAAAAAAAGAGCCTGGTGCAGGCACCCAGTGACCATCCGCCTGGCCTGCCTCTGCTTCCCCACAGGTGGTAGGCTGCAGACCTCACCCGCACCGATCCAGACCACTCCTCCCAAGGACACTTGCAGCCCAGAGCTGCTCATGTCCCTGATCCAGACAAAGTGTGCCAATGACGCCATGACCCTGGTACTAAAGAAAGAGCTTGTTGCGGTAAGGGAACTCCTGCCCCTCTGACTCAGGATGACATGGACATCTGGTTCCTACCCTAGCCCAAGACTCTTGGGGTCCTAGCCCAGGCAGGGGGGGCAAGTAACATCCCTCTGCAAGCCTTTGTTTTCCCACTTGTATAATGGGATTGACAATGGTACCTACCACATGGTGAGAATTACAGGAGGTCTGACAGGCCGATCACGTGGCACAGTCAGATGTGGTACATAGTAAGTGCTTAGTAAATAATGCCAGCACTAGGTAGTTGTCATTATTAATCCTAAATGCTCCCTGAGCTGGGTGGTCGCTTAGCAGAATGCCTACACAGGCCGGGCAGGGTGGTTCACGCCTGTAATCTCAGCACTTTGGGAGGCCAAGTTGGGCGGATCACTTGAGGTCAGGAGTTCGAGACCAGCCTGGCCAACATGGTGAAA
>NW_012099098.1:1456464-1457617 GCF_000951045.1 Mandrillus leucophaeus
TTTTTTGTATTTTTTAGCAGAGACAGGGTTTCACTATGTTGGCCAGGCTGGTCTCGATCTCCTGACCTTGTGATCTGCCCACCTCGGCCTCCTAAAGTGCTGGGCTTACTAGTGTGAGTCACGTGCCTGGCCAGTAGCCTGGCTACTTTTTTGTATTTTTAGTAGAAACAGGGTTTCACCATAATGGCCAGGCTGGTCTCGAACTTCTGACCTCAGGTGATCTGCCTACCTCAGCCTCCCAAAGTGCTGGGATTACAGGCGTGAGCCACTGCACCCGGCCTTCTTTTTCTTGTTTTAGAGACAAGGTCTTGCTCCATCACCCAGGCTGGAGTGCAGTGATGCGATCTTGGCTTACTGCAGCCTCCTCCTCGATTCAAGCAATTCTTGTGCTTCAGCCTTCCCAGTAGCTAGGACTATGGGCGTGTGCCACCACACCCAGCTAATTTTTATAATTTTAGTAGAGTCAGGTTTCACTGTGTTGGCCAGGCAGGTCTCGAACTTCTGGCCTCACGTGATCTGCCCACCTCCGCCTCCCAAAGTGCTGGGATTACAGGTGTGAGCCACCACGCCCAGCCTGTGCTAGACTTTTATATGACTGGCAGTGCAGTAAGTTTGCTTACATCAGCATCACCACAAACACTAGGCAATAGAAATTTTTCAGCTTCGTTATAATTTTGTGGAACCAGGGACCACCATCATATACGCAGTCCATCGCCAACCAAAACATTGTCCTGTGCTACATGACGGTATTTACTATCTGGCTCTTTACAGGAACACTTTCCCCACCCCAGGCCTGAGACTGGACTGTGCTTGTAGGGTTTGTATGCCCTTGGGGCTGTGAGTGATAATTATATGTGGAACTTGAAGGAATATTTTTTAATTTTAATAGTTCTATATTTATTTTTATAGATATAGGAAAATGTGGCCAGGTGTGGTGGCTCACGCCTGTAATCCCAGCACTTTTGGAGGCCGAGGCGGGTGGATCATGAGGTCAGGAGATCGAGACCATCCTGGCTAACACGGTGAAACCCCGTCTCTACTAAAACTACAAAAAATTAGCCGGGCATGGTGGCGGCCGCCTGTAGTCCCAGCTACACGGGAGGCTGAGACAGGAGAATGATGTGACCCTGGGAGGCAGAGTTTGCAGTGAGCC
>NW_012099098.1:1461279-1463002 GCF_000951045.1 Mandrillus leucophaeus
AATTAGCCAGGCATGGTGGCAGATGCCTGTAGTCCCAGCTACTCAGGAGGCTGAGGCAGGAGAATGGCCTGAACCCGGGAGGCGGAGCTTACAGTGAGCCAAGATAGCGCCACTGCACTCCAGCCTGGGTGACAGAGCGAGACTCCGTCTCAAAATAAAATAAAATAAAATAACACATGCTGGCCAGGCACAGTGGCTCACGGCTGCAACCCTAGCACTTTGGGAGGCCGAGGCAGGCAGATTACCGGAGTTCAGGAGTTCGAGACCAGCCTGGGCAACACAGTGAAACCCCGTCTCTACTGAAATAGAAAAAATTAGCCGGGCATGGTGGTGCATGCCTGTAGTCCCAGCTACGTGGGAGGCTGAGGCAGGAGAATCGCTTGAACCCAGAAGAGGGAAATTGCAGCGAGCTGAGATTGCGCCACTGCACTCCACCCTGGGCGACAGGGCGAGACTCCATTTCAAACAAACAAACAAACAAAAAACATGCGTTAAAAAATATGTGAAAAGTAGAAAATCTTAACCTTCTGACCCAACGACAATGGCTGCCAACATTTTGGTGTGCTTCCTGGAGTGTTTTGTCTGTGTATTTCTTATATTGATGTAATCATAAGGGATGTGTTCATTTGTCTTTTGCTATTTCACTTAATGTATTTTTAGAGCTTTGACACCTGTACCTAATATCATGTTTAATAAGTACATATTATTCCATCATATTGACATGCTATTATTAACTCCTCTTCCCTTGTTACACATTTAGGTTGTTTCCAGTTCTGCAGTATTATAAATATGCAAAAAATGTCATTGTACATGAAACATTTCTTTATATAGGATTATTTTCTTAGGATAGATTTCCTAGTGGAATTACTGGGTCAAAAGGAATGAAGTTTCAATACATGTTGCCAACCCACTTTCCCAAAGATGATTTGAATTTTCACTTCTGATTTACGAGAGCACCTCAACCTCTTCGCTCTCTCCAGACTGTAAATCAAAAAAAGAAAAGAAAAACCTTTGCCAATGTGGGAAGTGGCACATCTCATTCCATTCTTGTTTAGTTATAATTCTCTGGGTAGTAGCGAGTGTGGGCATGGCTCCATGTGAGTGATGAGGACCTCAGTCTCTTTATCGCTGAGGCTTTGGTATTTTTCTTGATGATTTTTATAAGTTTTAAAGAAAAAAAAAGGGGGGGCCGGGCGCACTGGCTCACGCCTGTAATCCCAGCACTTTGGGAGGCCGAGGTAGACGGATCATGAGGTCAGGAGATTGAGACCATCTCGGCTGACACGGTGAAACCCCGTCTCTACTAAAAATACAAAAAACTAGCCAGGTGAGGTGGCGGGCGCCTGTAGTCCCAGCTACTCGGGAGGCTGAGGCAGAAGAATAGCGTAAACCTGGGAGGCGGAGCTTGCAGTGAGTCGAGGTCATGCCACTCTCAAAAAAAAGAAAAAAAGAAAAAAAGGTTGCCCCTTTGGCCACCACTTCCCTTGATTTGCTGCTGATCTTTCAATTTTGGCTACAGTGGTTTTTCTTTTCTTTCTCTCTTTTTTTTTTTTTTTTTTTGAGTTAGAGACTTGCTTTGTTGCCCAGGCTGGAGTTCAGTGGTGCCGTCAAGGCTCACTGCAACCTCCACCTCCCGGATTCAAGTGATTCTCCTGCCTCAGCCTCCCAAGTAGTTGGGAATACTACCACGCCTGGCTACTTTTTTTTTTTTTTTAGACAGTCT
>NW_012099098.1:1465484-1472884 GCF_000951045.1 Mandrillus leucophaeus
AAAAAAAAAAAAAAAAAAAGAAATTTTAAGTGGTGTAGGATGATGACAATCTAACAAAAATGAAGAGGGAGCAGGGCAGGGGAATGGCTGTGACTTGGGAGCCCTGGGTTGTGGTCAGTCCTTGGTGCTGGGGTGTGGCAGGGCCACAGAGACCCCAGTGCCTCCTGACGGTGCCCCTCTCTCCCAACGCAGCATTTGAAGTGCACCATCATGGGCCTGACCCTCTGGGACCCCAGCTGTCAGGCCGAGGACAGGGGTGACCAGTTTGTCCTGCACAGCGCTTACTCCAGCTGTGGCATGGAAGTGACGGCGAATATGATCAGCAATGAGGTAGGAGCTGGGGCCAGGAAGGTATCGGGACCAGCCTGGCTGGTGCCCCCTCAAGTGCCTCCCTGATTCCCCCAAGGCGGAGGTGTGTTTGGGAGAGCAGGGTGCAGAGGCTCAGAACATAAGACAAGCTTGGCCACTGGTTGGCTCAGTCTCCCCATCTGCAAAATGGGTGTATTGGGGTGGGATACCCTCTGGGGTCCTTTCTGGCTCTGACCAGCTCCCTGGCTTTGTCCTCGCAGGTGGTGGTCAATATCCTGTCGAGCTTATCACCACAGCGGGTAAGATGGACAGTCACGTGCTAACCCACCTGGCCCAGGGGCTGCTGCTGGGCCGGGGCCTCTTCCTGGCTTGGGAGGGAGTAGGCTTCAGGAAACTCCTCGCAAGCCATGTGTCTGGCATGCCTCGGTCTCCCCTTCCGTATGAGCGGAGCAGGACTGCTGAGGGTGACACTCTCAGTCTCTCAAGTCAGAGGTCTTAGCACATACTGGCTGTGTGGCCTTGGGCAAGTCACTTTAGTTTTCTGGGCCCAAAGGTGGCCTAAGAAAGGACTCTGCGCCACAGGGTGCCTCTGGGCAGCCAGTGAGGTGCCGTGTGGAAGCTCTTCACACAGCCTGGCACCTGGTGCCTCCTTGATAAATATTAGTTTTAAAAAAAAGGGCCGGGTGCGGTGGCTCAAGCCTGTAATCCCAGCACTTTGGGAGGCCAAAACGGGTGGATCACGAGGTCAGGAGATCGAGACCATCCTGGCTAACACGGTGAAACCCCGTCTCTACTAAAAAGTACAAAAAACTAGCCAGGCGAGGTGGTGGGTGCCTGTAGTCCCAGCTACTCAGGAGGCTGAGGCAGGAGAATGGCGTGAACCTGGGAGGCGGAGCTTGCAGTGAGCTGAGATCCCGCCACTGCACTCCAGCCTGGACCACAGAGCGAGACTCCGTCTCAAAAAAAAAAAAAAAAGGATGAGAGAGTCAGGCAACTCCACAGGGCTATGACGTCTGTTCCTCCCCACACCCCTCGCCCTCCTGGCTGGTGCCACTGGACTGACCAAGTCTCCCTCCCGTCCTCCCCCAGAAAAAGGTGCACTGCCTCAACATGGACAGCCTCTCTTTCCAGCTGGGCCTCTACCTCAGCCCACACTTCCTCCAGGCCTCCAACACCATCGAGCCGGGGCAGCAGAGCTTTGTGCAGGTACCTGGCATGCCTGTCACCCCTCGGGCCTCCCAGCTCCTGCAACTTCCTCTCCGCCTTTCTTCCCACCATGACTCCAGAGGAGATGAGAATCCCAGAGTCAGGAGGGAGACGGCCTGGGTGCGTGGGAGAGGGAGAGAGAGAAGGCATTGCTCAGGGATGCTGACAAGGATGTGGCCTTGTCCTCCTCTGACCCAGACAGGTCCATGCCTTTCCTTCCACCGTGAGGACTCAGGGGTGGGAACTCTTCATTCTAGCCGATATTTCAAGGCAGCAGGTGGGGTGGGGTGAAGAGCAGCTGCCCATGCCGCGTGGCCCTACCTACCCATGCAGGTCAGAGTGTCCCCATCCATCCCCGAGTTCCTGCTCCAGCTAGACAGCTGCCACCTGGACTTGGGGCCTGAGGGAGGCACCATGGAACTCATCCAGGGCCGGGCGGCCAAGGGCAACTGTGTGAGCCTGCTGTCCCCAAGCCCCGAGGGTAACCCGCGCTTCAGCTTCCTCCTCCACTTCTACACAGTACCCATACCCAAAACCGGCACCCTCAGCTGCACTATAGCCCTGCGTCCCAAGACCGGGTCCCAAGACCAGGTGAGTGGAGCCTGGGCCGGCCCCAGCTTCAAGTGGGAGCTTCCAGGTCTGTGGTTTGCAGGAAAGGACATGGTAGCCCACAGGGATGTGGGGCCAGCTGGTGAGGGGCAGAGCCCTAGTCAGGCATGTCACCTGGCAGTCTGGCTGCCAGCAGCACTTTCTGCCACCCGAGAGCTTTCTGGTGGGATTGCCATGTCTTGGGCACTGGCAGACTATGCAGCTGCCAGACTATGCAGCTGCAACTGTCCATCTATCCATCATCTATCCTTCCACTTATTCACCCGTCCGTCCATCCATCCATCCACCCTCCCACCCACCTGCCATCCCAGCCAGGCATCCACCGTCTTCCCACCATCCCACCATCCCACCCAGGAATCTAGCCACCCACACATCCATGTAGTATGGTCACCAGTGTAATCTCAAAGAACAGGAGACCCGAGGGAAGAGAGGCAGACAAAGGACACACACTCCTGGCTTTCTGTATTTGCCAGTCACAACACTTCACCGTCTGGTGACCCCCACTCTCCGGCAATCTGTCCTGGATGCCCCCAGAGTCACCCCCAGGCCCTTACACAGACAGACCTCCAGGATTACAAACTTCTCTGGTCATATGAAGCTAGGGAAGCCTTCGAAGCTCACCTAAGTGGGCCTCTCCCTCCAGCCACAGTGAGCCTGGGGCTCTGGGCTGACCTGGCTCATAGCTCCAAAGTGTTCACGAGGGTGAGGGATGCAGAGTGCTCCCACAGTGTTCCTGCGGTGCTCCCAGGCATCAAGGCCTCCAGGAGCTCACAGGAAACATGTCAGCAGCAGCCAGGGATTGTCCATCAGGCGCCCTCCCACAGCACAGATCTTCCAGGACTCACCCAGAGGCATCCAGCTACGAAGCGGTGGAGATGGGATTCTAAGCCAAGGTTCTAGAGTGGGCTGGGGTCACAGAGCCAGGGAGTAAACCTGGAAGCCGCCTCCCAAAGGCTGTGCCACATACTGCTCTCTCTTCCTCCTCCAGGAAGTCCGTAGGACTGTCTTCACGCGCTTGAACGTCATCAGCCCTGACCTGTCTGGTGAGCTCCCTCCAGGTGTCTCGGGTTTGTTCTAGTGGCTGAGGTCACAGTAGGGCACAGCGGGCAGCCCTGAGAAACGGCCTGGGCACATAGCACATGGCAAGGGGGATCCCAGAGATAGCGGCCCAGAAGGGGCAGGAGGAGGGCTTCCCAGAGTCACAGCAGCAGCCTAGAACAGGGGCCAGAGCCTGCACTTTGCAGATGGAGAGCCCTTGCCCGGGACCATCCTGTGGCGTGGGAGTCTAGGCCTCTGCCCCTACTCATGGCTCCACTCCATCCCCACCGTTGCTGGGAGGATGGAGCCTCCTGGGTGGGACAGTGGCCCTTTGGGGTGGGGGTGCTGGCCTTGCCTTCCTTGAGGCCTCTCCCTGCAGGATGCTCCCTCTAGCCTCTCCATCAGTTCACCCCAGGCCCATACTAGGCAGAAGAGTCCCGACACTGGCGGCAGAGGCAGGGGTGAGGGATGGGGGCACCTACCTCTCTGCCACCACATCCAGGTCAGGATGGAGCCTCCACTCCCAGCCCAGGACCAGGAAGGCAGGGCTGATAACCCCATGACACAGAATTGGACATCAGAGGCTCAAGGGAAGACTGCCTGGCCTGTAGTCACACAGGAGTCAGGAATGTGGAGGGAATGAGGCTTGGAGCAATCAAAGAGCAGAGCTGCAGGGTGCTTGGAGCTGCTCTGACCCGTTGTCTACCTGCTAAAGGTTTCGGAGAGGGGCAGGGCTGACCTAAGGTCACGCAGCAGGTGGGGCAGGCTCTGCACGCCTGAGCCTCAGTTTCCTCATATTACCCCATCCATCCTCCCTGAAAACACATCTCCATCAGCCTTGAGGGGCAGAGGCATGACCCAAAAGGCCTGGCTGGGCCCTCTAGGTGGATAATTCTAGCAACCATGGCTCAATGCCAGGCCCGGCTGTGATGAGCCCGTTTGCTACAAGAGGAGACTGAGGTTCAGAGAAGTCAAGGGTCCAAGGGTGAGCAGGGCTGGCACCAAAGCCCACGCAGGCCAGCACAACAGGGTAGGGGATGGGGCGGGGGCAGAGGCGGCAGTGCTGATGGCGCCGGCCCTCTCTAGGTTGCACAAGCAAAGGCCTCGTCCTGCCCGCCGTGCTGGGCATCACCTTTGGTGCCTTCCTCATCGGGGCCCTGCTCACCGCCACACTCTGGTACATCTACTCGCACACGCGTGAGTACCCCAGGCCCCCACAGTGAGCATGCCGGGCCCCTCCACCCACCCGGGGGAGCCCAGTGAAGCCTCTGAGGGATTGAGGAGCCCTGGCCGGGACCCTGACCTCCGCCCCTGCTCCCAGGTTCCCCCGGCAAGCGGGAGCCCGTGGTGGCAGTGGCTGCCCCGGCCTCCTCAGAGAGCAGCAGCACCAACCACAGCATCGGGAGCACCCAGAGCACCCCCTGCTCCACCAGCAGCATGGCGTAGCCCCGGCCCCCCGCGCTTGCCCAGCAGGAGAGACTGAGCAGCCGCCAGCCGGGAGCACCGCTGTGAACTCACCCTGGGAGCCAGTCCTCCACTCGACCCAGGATGGAGCCTGCTCTCTGTGCCCGCCCTTCCCACCTCCCTCTCAGACGCCTGCTGCCAGTGGGGCCAATGCCTTGGAACACCTTGGGGTCCCTCCACCCCACCCCACAGAACCTTCAACCCAGTGGGTCTGGGATACGGCTGCCCAGGGCCGCGGAGAGAGACCATTTGCCACACTGTTGTAAAACCCCAAGCCCCTGTCATTTGAACCTGGATCCAGCACTGGTGAACTGAGCTGGGCAGGAGGGGAGAACCTGAAGCAGATCCAGGCCAGCCCAGCCAGGCTGACAGCACCTCCCCGAGGAACGGAAGAGGGCCCAGCCCAGAGCCACCTGGATCTATCCCTTTGGCCTCCACACCTGGACTTGCCTAACTGGCGGGGGAGACAGGAGCCTAGCAGGGCCCAGCCTGGGAGCCCAGAGGGTGGCAAGAACAGTGGGCGTTGGGAGCCTAGCTCCTGCCACATGGAGCCCCCTCTGCCGGTCGGGCAGCCAGCAGAGGGGGAGTAGCCAAGCTGCTTGTCCTGGGCCCGCCCCTGTGTATTCACCACCAATAAATCAGACCATGAAACCAGTGATGGGCTGGGCTGGGAGAAGGGCAGTGACATTCAGCGCCAGGGTGGGGTGAGGGCACAGGACAGGGCTGCTCTTGTCCTTGGCCCCCACTGGGCTGGCCTGGTGGCAGGGGCGGCATCCTGAACAGTAGCAGGAGCCAGGGCACAGGTTTTGATTCAGCCAGTTCCCCTCTGCCACTCAGCCCCTCGGCAGCACACCCCAGGGTCTCGGCTGCAAGAAAGCAAACACCAGGAGGCCCCATCCACACTCCCACTCTGGGGTTCTGAACACAGGCCCTTGACTGCTCTGAGTTCAAATCCTGAACCTGCCACTTGTTGGCCTGTGACTGTAGGCAGGTCCCATGGCTTTTTTTTTTTTTTTTTTGAGACAGTGTCTTACTCTGTCGCCCAGGCTGGAGTACAGTGGCGCTATCTCGGCTCGCTGCAACCTCTGCCTCCTGAGTTCAAGCAATTCTCCTGCCTCAGCCTCCCGAGTAGCTGGGACTACAGGTGTGCGCCACCATGCCCAGCTAATTTTTGTATTTTTAGTAGACAGGGTTTCACCATGTTGGCCAAGATGGTCTCCATCTCTTGACCTCGTGATCCGCCCGCCTCAGCCTCCCAAAATGCCGGGATTACAGGCGTGAGCCACCGTATCTGGCCCCCATGGCTTCTTGAAGCCAGCCACAGTTCCTTCGTCTGTCAAATGGGTATAATTCTCCATCACCAGGTCTCTGCAAGGGGGTCTGCAGAAAGCACTGCCTGGCATATGGTCAACAGGCGTCAGTCCGGTCTTCTCATCTCATAGTCAGGCCACCTGAGGCACACAGGGAGGGAGGGACTTGTCCCAGGCCACACGGCCAGGCTTCCTCTACACCGCGCAGGTCCCTGACCACCAGCAGCCCCTCTCTCCCTGTCTCTGCTGAGGGAGCAGGGGGTCAAGGGTCAGTCGAAGGCTTTGCCATTTCTTTAAAAAACAAAGTTAAAGGCTTTAATTCACTCCAGCCACCCACTGTCCTAGGGTGTCCCAGGCAGAGGCCTTCTCCCTTCCCAGAAGGCACTGGGAGGAGGAAATCTACCACCCAGCACATGGCAGGACCCAGGGCCTGGCCAGGCAGTGCATACAATACGCTGGGCCTGAGCCAGGAGGCAGGCAGGGTATGGGGGGGAGACAGGCTGAACGGCCAGGCCACTGCAACAGTGAGAGACCCGGGGAGCCCCTCGCTATCTCGGCCAGGAGGAAGGAGAGACCAAGGCACAGAGCCTTAGAAAAGAGGACATCCTCTCCTGGCCTCCCATCCCAGAGCCCTGCTCCCTCGGCCAGTCTAGACAGAACCAGGAAAGCAGAAAACAAAAGGCACCTAGTATGTAAGTTCATGGGGAGAACGCAGGCAGGTGTGGGAGGCTCCCACCTCCAACCCCGGGCCTCAGTTACTGGGACAGTGCAGGCTCCAGCAGCTTCAGGACACCACCCACCAGGTGCAGGCTGCCAGTGACCAGCACATGGATGGCAGCAGCCTCATGGAGTACGCTGGCCCCACTGTGAGCCACAGGGTGGGTGAGGAGGCCCTTTGGGGGAGTGGGTGGCTGGAAGACAGGGTCTCGGCCTTGGCTGATCCATTGCAAGGCATGTGAAATACAGCTGAAGACGAGGGAGCTGGCGCTGCAGGTGTGGGGTGGGTGGGGCGCCAGCAGTAGGGATGTGGGCCCACCAGGCTCTGGGCTGGGGGCACTCCAGAGGTCCGGGCTGGCCTGCTCTTCGTCCAGGTGGTTCCAGTGCTGCTGGTGTTCCAGGCAGCGGAGCAGAACCTGGTCCAGTGTCACCGTGAAGTTCTGTTGGTCTGTGGAGCACAGAGACAGGCATGTCAGCGAAGGGGAGAGGGAGCAAGGGACAGGGGTGGAGAAAGGGGCTGCTGCACCGTGAGCACCTGTTTAGCACCAAGCCCTTTACATCATCAGGCCAGCAGTCTCGGCTCATGGTCTTCTCCATGGACACAATGAAGAAACTGCAGCTCACGCAGGTTCAGTGACTTGCCTAAGGTCACGAGAGGCAGAGCCAGACACTCTGGCTCCACAGCTTTTGCTCACTAGGTACCATTTCCCCACCCTGGCCTCATTGTCTCCATCTATAAAATGGAAA
>NW_012099098.1:1474059-1480993 GCF_000951045.1 Mandrillus leucophaeus
TCTCGATCTCCTGACCTCGTGATCCGCCCGTCTCAGCCTCCCAAAGTGCTGGGATTACAGGCTTGAGCCACCGCGCCCGGCCAAGACTCCATCTTAAAAATAAACAAAAAACAAAAATTAGCCGGGTATAGTGGCGCGTGCCTGTAGTCCCAGCTACTCACGAGGCTGAGGTGGGAGAATCATTTGAATCTGGGAGGCAGAAGTTGCAGTGAGCCAAGATGGCACCACTGCACTCCAGCCTGGGCAACAGAGTGAGACTGTCTCAAGAAAAAAAAAAAAAAAATGTAGATTTCAGAACTCTCCCCAGCCAGACTGATGTGGGGACTGGAGATGTTTGTTTTTTTGTCTTTTTTTTAAGACAGGGTCTAGGGTCTTGCTCTGTCACCCAGACTGGAATGCAGTGATGCAATCACGACTTCATGACTCACTGCAGCCTCCACCATCCAGGCTCAAGCGATCCTTCCACTTCAGCCTCCTGAGTAGCTAGGACCACAGGTGTACACAACCACACCTGGCTAATTCTTCTATTTTTTTTTTTTTTTTTTATAGAGATGAGGTCTGGCTTTTAACTCCTGGGCTCAAACAATCCTCCTGCCAAAATGCTGGGGTTACAGGTGTGAGCCACCAAGTCCAGCCTGGGACCTGTATTTTTTACACTATTTCAAAAATTTTTAACACGACACATAGTAAAAAACACATTTTATATTGCAACCCAGTACTCACATACTTATACGTACGTATGCCTGGAACAGAATGACCTTCGCCAAACAGGACCTACCCTTACTTGTGCAATGCACACTGGTATTTTCTATTCTACTCTATTTCATATAAAATTAAAAATGTTGGCCGGGTGCGGTGGCTCACGCCTGTAATCCCAGCACTTTGGGAGACTGAGGTGGGCGGATCATCTGAGGCCAGGAGTTTGACACCAGCCTGGCCAACATGGCAAAACCCTGTCTCTACTAAAAATATAAAAATTAGCTGGGCATGTTGGCACATGCCTGTAATCCCAGCTATTCCAGAGGCTAAGACATGAGAATCATTTGAACCCAGGAAGCAGAGGTTGCAGTGAGCTGAGATTGTGCCACTATACTCTAGCCTGGGTGACAGAGTGAGACTCTGTCTCAAAAATTAAAGAAAAAAAATTTTTTTGAGACGGAGTCTCGCTCTGTTGCCCAGGCTAGAGTGCAGTGGCGTGATCTTGGTTCACTGCCAGCTCCGCCTCCTGGGTTCACACCATTCTCCTGCCTCAGCCTCCCAAGTGGCTGGGACTACCAGCGCCCGCCACCACGCCTGGCTAATTTTTTGTATTTTTTAGTAAAGACAAGGTTTCGCTGTGTTAGCCAGGATGGTCTCGATCTCCTGACCTCGTGATCCGCCCACCTCGGCCTCCCAAAGTGCTGGGATTACAGGCATGAGCCACTGCGCCTGGGCAAAAATTTTTAAAAATAAAATTAAATAAAGTATACTTTGGTGTATAAAAGAGTATAAGTACGCTAAAGTGTGCTTATACAGTAAAACAAATTTATTTTCTACCCCAAACCTCCAGTCTGGAAGCCCCCACTGCCTACCTCAGGGACCCCTGCCCATCCCCAGGGGCCATGCCTGTTACATCTCACCTGCATTGCCTGTGGATGACACCTCTGTCAGGTTGGGGCAGAAGACGGCATAGTCAAACTGGCATGGCTAGAAGGCCAAGCGAAAGACCTGGTGTCAGACCCCTGAAAGGATGTCCGCCGACTTCCACATGACCCCCCGAGCCCACATCTGGAGATGCAGCCTCCCTGACAACTAGAATGACGCTGTATAAACCCAGCCAAGGTACTTCAGCACCCTGCCCCCATCTGCCTCAGTATACCTTGCCTGGCCTGTGGCCTGAGCAGCGAAGCCCCAGCCTACTGTACAGATGGGGGAACCGAGGCCACAGGTCAAGGGGACTTGCTGAAGGTCACTCAGATAGTGAGGAGACCCCAAATCCAGGCTGGAAAAAGACTGTGGGTAAATGGGAGAGGTTCTGGATACAGCCTCAGCCTCCTGGTCTGTGAAATGGGAGATGATACCTAGGGGCCACTTCAGCCCTGACAGCTTGGGCAGCCTCAGTTTCCCCAAGCAAAGAAAGGCCCAGTGACTCCTTCAACCAAACTCGAGAAGCAGGTACCCTTAGCAGCAACCCAGTTTTATGGAGAGGCAAAGTGAGGCTCAGGGAAATGCCACCTCTCGCCCAGTCCAGGGTGATATGCTAGTGCCAAAGGGGCATGACAAGTGAGTCCAGAGTCTACAACTTTAGCCACGACGTGGCCCTCCTCTTAAGCCTGGACTTGAGTCTAGACACGCGGGGAAATGAGTAATGACCTATGACTGGACTCCCTGCGGCCCTGCAGCACCTGGCGGAACCTGCACACGCAGCTCGTCACATCTAATCCTCAATACAACTCAAGAGTGGCGACTGGCACCCCCCAGGGTCACACCGTCAGACCCAGGGCTTCAGGACTGCCTGCCGCCCACCCGCAAGTCGGCCCCTCACCTGCAGCAGTTTCAGCAAGGCCGCCGGGTCCCGGTCCCCGGTAGCATTGAAGAGCAAGACTCGAACCTCTGGCCCACTGCTGCAGTGGCGAGGAGCTGGGTCAGAGGGCACCGCCCATTGTCCCAATCCCGTCCCCGCCCTTCCCCACGACCCCGCCCCTCCCCGTGGGCCCGCCCCGCCCTTCCCCAAGATCCCGCCACTTCCAGTGAGGCCGCCCAGGCCCCACCCCCATCCCTGCCCCTCACCCGCTCGGCCTCTCTCGGCCCTGCAGCGCCTGGCGGAACCAGCGCACGCAGGCCTGCACGCTGCTGGGGGTGTGCGCGCCGTCCAGGTACCAGGTAAGGGGCCCGCGCCGCAGCACCTGTGTCCGCCCCAGCCACTCCGTGTTCCGAAGCCCTGGGGGAGGGCAGCAAGGCAGTCCTCCAGGTTCTCTCCCACCCCCGTCCTCAACTCCGCACACACACTGCTGAGGCCAGTCTCCCCTGCAGGCTGCGCCCGCTCTCAACACTCTGAGGACCCCGGCAGCCCAGGAACTTCTTACTAGCACCAGTCAATGGCTTGGCCTTTTCGGCTGCCTCATCTGGTGGAATCTTTCAGGCAACTCTGAAAGGGTCTGCTATCATGTATGATTCCCGTTTGACAGCCCGAGAGCCCTTAGCTGGGGCCGGGATGTGATGCGAGGTTGGCCTGTCTCCAGGACCTTGTCACTTGCCCCTGACAACAGGCGTGGCACACAGTGGGCCCACTATTTGCTGCAGGGGCTTAAAAGCATGAGCACCCGCTGGGTGCTGAAAGCTTTGGGGGAGGCAAGAAGCAGATGACTGGATCACCGTCCTCCAGAACCTCAGGGTCTGATAACAATGATAGTGACAGTGATAGCAGCTTCCACTGGCTGGCACTTTATCCCACATTGGCCAGGCCCTGCACTCAGCACCTTAGTGATGTCACCTCAGCGAATCCCCACCACAGCCCTTGGCAGTGGCTCCTATCATCATCCAGTTTGGCAGATGAGAAGACAGGCTCAGAAAGAGTTCATGAGCTCAAGGTCAGGGAGGTTTGCTGACCTCAGAATCCCTTCTCTTAAGTACCACCTCAAATTGTCTCTATCTCCCAAACAGAAAACCAAAAAAAAAAAAAAAAAAAAAAAAAAACATCTGAAGGGGCACAGACACACGCAGTGGTCCCAGCTGGGCAGGAAGGTCCAACTCACCGAGCCGCATGTGGGATGTGGGCTGGAACACAGGTGCCAGGGGCAGCTGCCACAGGAGCCCCGGCCTGGATGCCTTCACCTCCCCAGCACCTGCGGGGTGTGTGAAACCAAGTGTGCCCAGGACCCTCCTAGGCAGGCTCCATAGGTGCCACCCACCTGCCTGCCCACTCAGCTGCCCACCGCTCACCATGGCGGTCCTGCCGCTGCAGCCAGCAGTGGGCCAGTTGCAAGGCCAAGGCGGCGTTGGACCGCTGGTGCTCCCCGTCCAGGCCCAGGGCCAGCGGCGGCCCCCCTTCCTCCAGGGTCTCCAGCGTCGGACACAGGTAGAGAGGACACTGGGGGAGACAGGCAGGAGCGTGTCAGCAGAGGCCCTCCCTGACCACATCAGCCCTCCCATCTCTCCCCTCCCCCCAGCCACCAAGCCCTGCTCCCAGATCTGAGATGTGTTCCAGCTGGCCCGGCAGCTTCCTCACTGCACAGATGAGCAGACTGAGGCCCCAGAGGATGCAGTGCCTCCTCAAACAGGAGGGACACACGCCCACCCTGCCGCTGCCCCCATTCCAATCAGACTTACTGAGATCTGCTGGGCTCGGTCCCTCAGCACTGCCAGGGGACCTTCAGGTTGGAGCACAGTGAAGGCAGGGACGCCTTGCTGTGGAGGGAACAAGGAGAGAGAAGGGGCTACCTAGCGTCTTCCACACTGCTATCTCTGGCCCCCACATCCCTGGGTCTGGGCTACCACTGGCTGTCATCCCTCATGTTTCTTCTTTATTTCTGTTTTTTGAGAGGAAGTCTCACTTTGTCACCCAGGCTGAAGTGCAATGGCACAATCTCGGCTCACTACAACGTCTGCCTCCCGGGTTCGAGCGATTCTCCTGCCTCAGTCTCCCCAGTAGCTGGAACTACAGGCGTACACCACCACACCTGGCTAATTTTTGTATTTTTAGTAGAGACGGAGTTTCACCATATTGGTCAGGCTGGTCTCAAACTCCTGACCTCAGGTGATCCTCCTGCCTCGACCTCCCAAAGTGCTGGGATTGCAAGTATATAAGCCACCATGCCCAGCCATCCCTCATGTTTCAATGGGGAAACAGTCTGGAGAGGAGACTCAACTTGTTCCAGTCACACAGTGAAGCCAGGATGAGAATGCAGACGCCCAGGCCTTCCATGTCTCTCCCGTCCCCCAATCTGCCTGGTCACCTTAAAGATGCCCCCTTTCTGCCATGCGATCTTCTCCACCGTGTCCCCCAGGAGGCTGGTGTGGTCGATGCCAAGAGAAGAGACGCCGCACACCACAGGCTTCCTGCAGAGGAGGAAAAGGCCATGAGGCCCTGCCGAGCCACCAGGCGGCAGGTGAGGCTGTGCTCCTGACTGCCACTCCTCACCCCAGGCAACTGTGCTCACCTGATGATGTTGGTGCAGTCATAAGCCCCGCCAATGCCCACCTCCACCACTGCCAGGTCCACCTGCCAAAGACCAGAGGGCATGGCAGGGGGTATGAGGGTGCCCAGAGGCCACATGGAAGCAGGGAGCCCCCAGGCCTGCTGAGGTTCCTGTTCCCAAGGCCTCAGATGCAGGGTTCTAGGGAGAGGGCACACACCTTCTCTTGGAGGAAGACGTGGAAGGCCATGAGTGTCAGGAAGCGGAAGTAGGGGGGCATGGAGACACAGCTGCCATCCTGTGGCACAGGGACATGTCAGGGCCCAGAGCCCCTGCAGCCCCTCCTCTGGGGACATGGGGTGCTGGAACATGTAGCACCCCCAACCCCACCCACCCGCCAGCCCTCTTGTGTGGGGCACCTTGGTCTCCTCCAGCCGGTGGTAGAGGCGCCAGAAGTACTTGGTGAAGAGCTCGGGACTGATGGGCTGCCCGTTGATGCGGATCCGCTCCCGAACCTGCACCAGGTGGGGAGAGCTGCCGGGACAGCTGGGGTCGTCAGGACTCCCTTCCCAAGCATCCTGGCCTTCCCCCACCCTGCAGGGGCTGAGGCCACTGGCCTCGGTGCCTCGCCTCTCCTGTGTCCCTCAGTTTGTTGCTGGTACCCCATCCCCCCAGACTATCTGTAGCCCCCGCAGTCCTCCCCCTCTTCTATCTCCAGGTCTCTGCACCTGGCTCACCCTATTAACCACACTGGTCTCAACTAAGACAGCTCCTCCTCCTTTGGACCCTCACCCAGGCTGGTCTCGCACATCCAATGGTCCCATACCAATCAGTCACTCTGCTGACATCTGTCCCACAATGCCATCTGTCTCACAGCTCTCAGAGACAAAGCCCACGAGCAACGTTCAAGCTGCAGCCCTCGGCTGGCCCTCAAGGCCACATGGGCCCAAGGTGAAGGCTAGGGTTTTTATCCCCAAAATGACTATAGTTTTTATTTTTACTTATTTATTTATCTATTTTTGAGACAGGGTCTTGCCCTGTCACCCAGGCTGGAGTGCAGTGGCACAATCTTGGCTCACTGAAACCTCCACCTCTCGGGTTCAAGTGATTCTCATGCCTCGGCCTCCCAAGTAGCTGGGACTACAGGTGCACACCACCACGACTTGCTGATTTTTGTATTTTTAGTAGAGACAGGGTTAACGCCATGTTAGCCAGGCTGGTCTTGAACTCCTGGCCTCAAGTGATTTGCCCACCTGGGCCTCCCAAAGTGCTGGGATTACAGGCATGAGCCACTGCGCCTGGCCCAAAAAATGATTTTAGAAGACAGGTTAGTGCCTTATGTTTCAGTCCTCAAAGACACTCAGGTAGTAAGTCCTCCTCTCCATCTCTTTATTTGAACAAGAACTGTTTAGGGAAAACATATTGGCTTGAAATGACCTTAGGCAGCTGATTTCAGAAGTTCTTGGTGATGGGCTTAGGAGACATGCGTGACACAGGAAGAGTGATCCTGGTTCTACCTGGCCATCCTCTTGTGTAAGTCTAGACAAGTGAGACCAAGAGGGGGCGCTGTCTCCTGGGGAAAGCCACAGCAGAGACTGGCTGGGCAGAAGGGCTCCTATCTGCAGCCCGCCTGGGAGACTTTAACATGGATGGCACAAGCCACCCTTATCATTTAAGCCCTTGCAAGGCAATTTTCTCCTTACTCTAAAGACGTACTAATTGGGGCCGGGCGCGGTGGCTCAAGCCTGTAATCCCAGCACTTTGGGAGGCCGAGACGGGCGGATCACGAGGTCAGGAGATCGAGACCGTCCTGGCGAACA
>NW_012099098.1:1482238-1484086 GCF_000951045.1 Mandrillus leucophaeus
AAAAAAAAAAAAAAAATTAAAGGTTGCCATAAACATGGGCCAATATGGTAAGTGCACTGTATGTTTATTGAATGAATAAACATTGGGCAGAGAGACATGTAGCTGACCTCCTGGGGGTGACCCTGGACCTGAAGCACTGGCTGGTTCCATAGCCCCCCAGGGTCCATTGGGACAGAGACACCACATCCCTCCACAACCCAGTACCTAAAGAATCCCGTTTTCAGGCCATAGCTTCGGAGGATACATTCCGTGAAGGCACAAGTGGAGCCCTTGAAAGAAAAGGGATTGTCTGGGCAGGCTCTACCCCACCAGCCACTTAATAGATCCCATACCCCTGGGTCCTGCCCCTCACCTTCCCCTTCGTCCCAGTGACGTGGATGATGTTCAGCCGGTCCAAGTCCTCCACCTGGGACAGACAGACAAGGTCCCCACCTCAGCTACGGGAATCACTAATGGGGGTGGGAGGTGGTCACTGGCTCTCTCTACCTTACCTGCAGCCCACTCCGTGCCAGGTACAGTTCCATGGCTTCCAGCTGTGTCTGGGGGTCACCCCGCTGGCGCTTCACCTGCTCCAGGTAGCCGGCATTGGTCTGCAGGGTATTAAGCATGCGCACGGCATCCTGGCAACCACAGTGCCCAGGTGGCAGGTTAAGGCTCACTCAGGGTCCACAGGCACAGAGACACCCAGCAGACCAGTGGCCAAGCCAGGGCAACAAGGCCAGTACCAGGCCTCCCTGCCGTGCCAGCCCCGTTACTTAGCCTGTAGGTTAAGCAACAGAGAGTATGGCATCTTTCCAGCTCTGGCAAATAGGGGAGCCTAGGGCAATTCAGCCCCACCCAGGGAGTGCCACACAAAGAAGATGGCATGACTAACGGGCTAGCCTTCCTTCCTGCCCAGGCTCCCCCGACTTTACTCCTGGGCCTTTGCCCTCATTCTCTCCAGTGGGGTCCATTGCTATATTGCTCCCTGCCAGGGCGGGGTCAGAACTACAGAAGGTTGGGGTATTCGAATTCTGGAGTTCCCCGAAGCTCCATCCCAACCTTCATGATTCTGGGGTTCCACATTCCAACCCACAGAAGAGCAACTGAGAGGAAGGAGGGGTGTGCCGGGGGTCACTCAGCCAGGAAGGCAGGTAGGTACTGCTTCAGGAGGGTTCACAATGGAAGTGGGAGTGGGGGTGCTATTTCCTTCCCCTTAGGCCTCATATTCCGTGCCTCCCACCCTCAGGACCTCAAGGCTGGCTGGAGGCCCCACCTTCATCAAACCAGTGCCACCCGTTTGACTGGCATCAGGTTCTGGTTTAGGGCAACTGGCTCTTGACACAGCGCCCGCGGACATTTTCTGTTTTCCAGGTTCTGGGGCCCTCCACTACCCCTGATTCCTGCCCGTCCCCCAATTCCAGGCACTTGGATCCCCAATCTTCTGAATCCTGGACACCCCACCCCCAGATCAATACTCCTGGATCTTTCAAGCCTGAATTCCTGAGTCTCTTCCCTCCCCTCTTTCCCCACTCCCACTGCCGGTTCAGACTCCGGGATCACTGGAACTCCAGCACCACCGCTGAGCCTCTGGGCTTCTGAATCCTAGCTCCAGCGACCCTTCCCACTCTCCAACCCGGGGCGGGGTCGCTAGAGTCTCCCAATTCCCAGACCCGGGCCCAACTTCCTGGTCCCTGTCCCCACCCCCAGACTCCAGGATGTTCCGCCTCCCGAGTCCCCCAGTCCAGGACTCCCGGTACCCTCTCGGCTAGCGGAGCCCGGATGTTCTGTGGCTCAGCGCAGGCCCACGTGTCGTCGCGCCCCAGCCCGCAGGCCCGCCTGATACCTGGTACTCCATGCTGGGCTCCT
>NW_012099098.1:1484631-1486548 GCF_000951045.1 Mandrillus leucophaeus
AGCGCCGCCTCGCCCCGCCCCCCGCCAATCAGCGCAGCACCGCCCCACCTGCCATCTATCAGCACCGCCCTAAACTCCCCCGACCAGCCCTCGTGCGCCACTAAAAAGCCGCGCCTCCCGAGTGCACCATCCTGGTGAGGGGCAGGCCTCGGGACCATGTTTATGAGTGGCACGCTCCGGGGCGTCCCCTCCCTTAGCGGGCACGCACTCCTTTTGTCACCATCCTCCCAAGGACCCCGCAGCACGTCCCAAAATAGCCGGTCCCGGTCAGCAGCCCTCAGTCTCTGCTCCAAACAGGGATAGGATGACAGAGCTGCGGACACCTGAGACACCTCTAAACAGCTGCTGCTGTTTAGAGAATGGATTCGAGGGCCACCAGGGGATGGTGGGGCAGTAATCCTTCTTTTCTGTGAGTGAGGAGGATACCTATTTGTCGTCCTGAAGTTTTCAGAGCTTTCTCCCATCTATTAGCTTCTTGGCCCCACCTGCTAGCATGAGAAAGTTGCATGGTGAAATCCTTTTGACAGCTGAGACCCAGAACCCGGGAGGAGGAAGCTGCAAACAACCCACTGCGGATAATCAGCCTGATAAAAGGCAGTCCTTCACATGACTGTTGGAGTTTTCGTACCTCCTTCCCCTCTCCCTCTTCCCAGCGTTGGGAGAAAATATTTATGAGAAATTGTTTGATTTCGAAATAAGCAAGTGATGTTTTGGGAAGAGTCTGTCACTGGCTGGACTTCTGCTCTTCACACACTGCTGGAGTGTCCCGACCCTGGCCCCGTGGGAGATAGAGAATTTCTTCCCTCTCTTGGGTTCCTTATTTTTAGTCATTGAAACTTTCTCTATACATATGCATGCATATAGTTTAATAACTGCATAAACATAATCAAGAGACTGGACGCAGTGGCTCACATCTGTAATGCCAGCACTTTGGGAGTCCACAGTGGGCAGATCATGAGGTGACGAGTTCGAGACCAGCCTGGCCAAGATGGTGAAACACCATGTCGACTAAAAATACAAAAATTAGCCGGGTGTAGTAGCAGGTGCCTGTAATCCCAGCTACTGGGGAGGTTGAGGCAGGAGAATTGCTTGAACCTGGGAAGCGGAGGATGCAGTGAGCTGAGATCACACCACTGCACTCCAGCCTGGGTGACAGAGCAAGACTTTGTCTTGGAAAAAAATAAATCATGAGGCTTTAAATATTTTTATTTTGCTTACTCCCTTCCCCCTCCCCCCATACACACACAAACAGTTCCTCCTCTGGCAATCCTGTTGACAACTAAGTATATGTCCCACAGTTTTCTATGCTCATGAAACCAGACACACCTAGACATCTATAGGGTCTTGCCAATGCAGGTGACAATGTTTTTTGCATCTTAGCTTTTCAAAAATTTTTATTTTTAGAGACAGGGTCCTAATCTATAACTCAAGCTGGAGTGCAGTGGTACAATCATAGCTCACTGCAGCCTTAAACTCCTGCCCTCGAGCAGTCCTCTCACCTGGGCCTACCAAAGTGCTGGGGTCACGGGCATGAGTCACCATGCCTGGCTGCAACTTAACTTTCTTACTCAATGACAAGCTTATTATTTTCTAAGACATTTACTTAACATTTTTTTTTTTCAGATGGAGACAACACTTATTAATATTATTTTTTTAGATGGAGTCTTGCTCTGTCACCCAGGCTGGAGTGCAGTGGCGCCATCTTGGCTCACTGCAACCTCCGCCTCCCAGGTTCAAGCAATTCTCCTGCCTCAACCTCCCAAGTAGCTGGGACTACAGGTGCATGCCATCACACCCAGCTAATTTTTGTATTTTTAGTAGAGATGGAATTTCGCCATGTTGGCCCGGCTGGTCTTGAACTCCTGACCTCAGGTGATCCACCCGCCTCGGCCTCCCAAAGTGCTGGGATTACAGGCT
>NW_012099098.1:1490588-1492837 GCF_000951045.1 Mandrillus leucophaeus
ACAGAGTCTCACTCTGTTGCCCAGGGTGAAGTGCAGTGGTGCAATCTCGGCTCACTGCAACATCTGCCTCCTGGGTTCAAGCAATTCTCCTGCCTCAGCTTCCCGAGTAGCTGGGAATACAGGCGCCTGCCACCATGCCCAGCTAATTTTTGTATTTTTAGTAGAGATGGGGTTTCACCATGTTGGGCAGACTGGTCTGAAACTCCTGACCTCAGGTGATCACCCGCCTTGCCCTCCCTAGGTGCTGGGATTACAGGCGTGAGCTACTGCGCCCAGTCAAGATGGATAATTTGAGCCCAGGAGTTCGAGGCTGCAGTGAGCTATGATAGCACCACTGTACTCCAGCCTGGGTGACGTAGTGAGACCCCCATCTTTTTAAATAAATAAATCAAATGCTTAAAACATTTTTTTAACAAAAGGCACTTTGTGTAGTACTCATATTATCCCTCAGTTTCTGTCCTCTGTAGGGCAAGTATTTTTTCCAGATCTACTATTGGTGGCCTCAGTGGACTCATCTGTAAGAGGTGGCATAGGTGCTCTAAGCCATTCCTCCAAGAATGAGATCCCAGAGCCGGACTCCCTCCTCCAGTGTAAGGTGGAAAGCTTGTCCACATTGGTGAAAAAAACACTTTTTCTTATGTTTTCTTTTAAAATTCTAATTTTTTTTTGGATAATATATCATTCAAATAGTTCAAAGACTGGCTGGGCGCGGCCAATCCCAGCACTTTGGGAGGCCAAGGCGGGTGGATCACTTGAGGTCAGGAGTTCGAGACCAACCCGGGCAACATGACGAAACCCTGTCTTTACTAAAAATGCAAAAATTAGCCAAGCTTGGTGATGCACGCCTGTAATCCCAGCTACTTGGGAGGCTGAGGCACAAGAATCACTTGAACCTGGGAGGCGGAGATTGCAGTGAGACGAGACTGCATCACTGCATTCCAGCCTGGGTGAAAGAGCAAGACTCGGTCTCAAAACAAACAAAAAACAACAAATAGTTAAAGGGTCAAAACGGTGGACAGTAAAAAGCCTCCCTCTCTGGGAGCCCAGATTCCAGCACCCTAATCTTCCCTCCTCAAAGCAGTCAATGTTACCAGTTTCTTGTCACCTTTCCAGAGATAGGTATTTACTAGCAAATACAAATATATATTGATTTCCCTTTTATACTCACAGATAGCAGCAGACTGCAAGGCAAGCCTGCCTTGTACTTTCACCATGTCCTTTTTAAATCAGGGCCCTATTCTGGGCTGTGTCAGTACATAAGGGCCATTCCGTTGGCGAATTTGTTTTGAAGCTGTGTGTAGTACTCCATGGTGTGGAAATACTACTGTGTACTCAGCCTGTTGCCTACTGATGGACATTTGGGTTGTTTCCAGTATTGTGCTATCACAAGTAATGGATAACAGTTTACCCACGCTACAGTGGGTAACATTTTACCTTCATCATTTCTTCCTTGTGTGGCATATCACATGGACAAATTCCAAGAAGTGCAATTGCTGGGTCAAAGGTGACCTGCACTTGACGTTTTTTTTTTTTTTTTTTTGGAGACGGAGTCTCACTCTGTCGCCCAGGCCAAAGTGCAGTGGTGCGATCTTGGCTCACTGCAACCTCCGCCTCCCAGGTTCAAGCAATTCTCCTGCCTCAGCCTCTCGAGTAGTTATTACAGGTGTGCATCAGCATGCCCGGCTAATTTTTGCATTTTTAGTAGAGACAGGGTTTCATCCTGTTGGGCAGGCTGATCTTGAACTCCTGACCTGGTGATCCACCCACCTCGGCCTCCCAAAGTGCTGGGATTACAGGCGTGAGCCACTGCGCCCAGCTGACATTTTTATACACATGGTCACATTGTCCCCCAGAGGGGTACAAGTTTCTCCCACTTCAGCAGTGCATGAGCCAGGATTTCCTCACATCTTCAGCAACACAGCCAGCTTTGATCCTTGCCAGATGTAAGGTGGAAAAATGGATTCTCTGAGTAGTTATCATTTACATTTATTTTATTGTGAAGGAGACTGAGCACTTTTTTGTGTTTAACAGCCGTCTGTGGCCGGGCATGGTGGCTCATGCCTGTAAGTAATCACAGTACTTTGGGAGGCTGAGGCAGTAGATCACCTCACGTTTAACATCAGTCAACCTGGTGAAACCTTGTCTCTACTAAAAATACAAAAGTTAGCTAGGTGTGGTGGCACCTGCCTGCAATCCCAGTTACTTGGGAGGCTGACGCAGAAGAATCGTTTGAACCTGGGAGGTGGAGG
>NW_012099098.1:1492892-1505080 GCF_000951045.1 Mandrillus leucophaeus
AAAAAAAAAAAAAAAAAAAAAAAAGGTGGCAGGGTGCGGTGGCTCACATCTGCAATCCCAGCTCTTTGGGAGGCTGAAGCGGGTGGATCATGAGGTGAGGAGTTCAAGACCAGCCTGACCAACATGGTGAAACCCCATCTCTACTAAAAATACAAAAATTAATCAGGTGTGGTGATGTGTGCCTGTAATCCTAGCTACTAGGGAGGCTGAGGCAGGAGAATCGCTTAAACCCGGGAGGCAGAGGTTGCAATGAGTCCAGATCACACCACTGTACTTCAGCCTGGGCAACAGAGTGAGACTCTGTCTCAAAAAAAAAAAAAAAAAAAAAAAAGAACTGTTTTGTTTCTTTTACAGCCCACTCACCTCCTTTGTGGCTTTCTATTTGAAAAGCCACAAATATTTATAGAAGGAACTAGAAGAAAGCGTAAAGGGAAAAATCAAAGGGATCTTCATCACACAGCTGGAGAGGGAACTGCCGTTGGCCTTTTGGTGCTCACGAAGGCACTGCGTTCTCTCTTTCCAGGAACAACAACAGAAACACAGCCATTGTTGGAGAGAAGAGAAAACAAAGGGGGCAGGGGAACCAGTAAGTGGGCTGGTGCACACTCATGTGGGCAGATCTGCAGGTGCGTGTGGAGGGAAGGAGGGGCTGGGGTAGGAGCAGACTGAGGAACTCTGCCTTAACCCCCACCTTCCCACAGGGAAACGATGTCCTTCATTCACTTACTCATTGGGAAGAAATTATCTCTGCCAGACCCTGGGCTAGATGCTGGGGTCACTGTGGAGAACAGAAGACAAGGTACTGCTCACAGAGCACCCAGACCCGGGGGTGAGAGGGCAGCAAAGAAATTCACAAAGGAATATACAGATTTACAAACCCCGATCAGGTCAGAGGGTAACCACTGCAGAGTGGCAGGCTGAGGCTGAGAGACAGAGAGAGCTGGGGCCTCAGATCTGCCTGGGATACTACACTCTCTCCTGCCCCATCACACACTCAGGATTAATAACAACCACAAGTTCACTGTGGCCTGGTCCCTGCCTACCTCTGGACTCATCCCCCACTTACAGGGCAGAGTCCCTGCCAGCTGGCAAGGACTTCAGCAATTGGCCTTGGCTTCTCCCACCTGCAAGCTTTTGCTTGTGATGTTTGCCTCTGCTGAAACACCCTTGCCTTGTTTTTGTCCTCTTTCCCTTTTCGGGGTGGGTTGTTTTTTGTTAACATTTATTAAGTAAGCACTAGGCTGGGAGCAGTGGCTCACGCCTATAATCCCAGCACTTTGGGAAGCCACGGTGATGCAGTCGCTTGAGGTCAGGAGTTTCAGACCAGCCTGGCCTCAACGGTGAAATCCCATCTCTACTAAAATTACAAAAATTAGCTGGGTGTGGTGACACACTCCAGTAGCCCCACTACTTGGGAGGCTGAGGCAGGAGAATCCCTTGAATCAGGGAGGTGAGCCGAGATGGCGACACTGCACTACAGCCTGGGTGACAGAGAGACAGAGTAAGACACTGCCTCAAAACAAACATTTATTAAGCACTGATCCCTGTGTTTGGCACCTGAAATCTCATGAAAATTGTGTGAATTACAGATGATCCCTATTTTACAGGTGGAAAAATGAAAGTTCAGAGAGGTTAATCAACTCACCCAGGGTGATACAGCAGGCACAGGGACGTGCCAGAGCCCACTCAAACCCAGATTACTGACTTTAATGTTGGTCCTTGCACCTCACCACCACCTGTCTGGTCACCCTGGCCTTCTCTGCTGTCGAACTGCTGTGTGACCATGGGCAAGACACTTCCCTCTCTGATCCTGTCTGACCCTCAGTCTCCTCTTTAAGAGAGTGAGGATTTTTTTTTTTTTTTTTTTTTTTTGAGAGTCTCACTCTGTTGCCCAGGCTGGAGTGCAGAGACCCGATCTCAGCTCACTGCAACCTCCACATTCCGGGTTCAAGAGATTCTCCTGCCTCAGCCTCCATAGTAGTTGGGATTACAGACATGCGCCACCATGCCCAGCTTTTTTTTTCAGAGACGGAGTCTTGCTCTGTCACCCAGGCTGGAGTGCAGTGGCATGATCTCGGCTCACCGCAACCTCTGCCTCCCAGGTTCAAGTGATTCTCCTGCCTCAGCCTCCCAGGTAACTGGGACTACAGGTGCCCACCATCGCGCCTGGCTGATTTTTGTATTTTTAGTGGAGGCAGGGCTTCGTCATCTTAGCCAGGCTGGTCTCGAACTCCTGACTTCATGATCCACCCGCCTCGGCCTCCCCAAGTGCTGGGATTACAGGCATGAGACACCGCACCCGGCCGTCTTACCAATTTTCACAGGGAAAAAACGTAGAATTTGTTTTCAATTTGTTCTCACTCTTTAAGCATACTGGGTGCTGAGGTGAGCCCTGTGAGGGGCTGGCAGCATCACCCCCAAGAAACGGAGGCGTAGAAAGGAAAGGCCACCTTCCTGGTCGCCGGGTTCTCCTACCTGGAAGGAGGCAGTTTTAGCTGAGGAAGGTTGTCTGGATGGGCCCTCCATGGTTCCTTCCCACCAGAACTTCTCAGCCACTGGCAAGGAGGCAGCCAGGGACCTGGCACCTCTCATCCCTTGGTCTCCTGCTCCCCTTCTGGGTAGGGCATGAAGTGACACACACGTGTGGGCATCTCTGCCAAGCCACCTCTACCCAGGATTTAGCTGGAGTTGTGAGGCTCGTTGACCCAGAGAACGTGATTTGGGGAGATGCCAAGGCCTCCCCTCCCCTGATGGGACTGGGGGAAGAGGTTCTGGTCTCTCCAGTGTGCAGGGAGAAAGGTTTTACCTGATAGGTTCCTGCCCTCATCCTAGGATCAGCCCAGGGACTTGGCTTCCCTAGCGGGTTTCTGGAGTGGAGCGTGGGACTGGTCAGAACCTCACCGCGAGTTAAATAACAACTAGGTAGAGGTTAAAGGTAAGCACGCAGGCAGGCGGATGGGAGGGGTGGGGAGGGGGCTATGCTTGGGAGGGCTTCCAGGCCTTGGGGCTGGCTTTATCTGGCCTCTTCCAGGCCTCCTTATCCCAGCCCACCCACCTTACAGGTAGGGCCCGTTTTGCCCTTGCCCTGCCAGGGTGAGATCCTGGCCAGGGAGAGGAGTACACAAAGGACAGGGTGGACACGGGACACGCTTAAGAGTCCAAGTCTGCTGGAGGAAGAGGCTCTGTTTCACCAAATCACTTGGGCAAAAAGAAGCCAGGTAGCCAGGAGTGGTGGCAGGCGTCCTTAATCCCAGCTATTCGGGAGGCTGAGGCAGAAAATCGCTTGACCCCAGGAGGAGGAGGTTGTAGTGAGCCAAGATCGAGCCACTGTGATCCAGCCTGAGCGACAGAGCCAGAGTCTGTCTTAAAAAAATAAGCCAGACGCGGTAGCTCACGCCGATAATCCCAGCACTTCAGGAGGCTGAGGTGGGCAGATCACGAGGTGAAGAAATCGAGACCATGCTGGCTAACACGGTGAAACCCCGTCTCTCTCAAAAATACAAAATAGGCTGGGCGCGGTGGCTCAAGTCTGTAATCCCAGCACTTTGGGAGGCCGAGGCGGGCGGATCACGAGGTCAGGAGATCGAGACCATCCTTGCTAACCCGATGAAACTCCGTCTCTACTAAAAACAATGCACAAAACTAGCCAGGCGAGGTGGCGGGTGCCTGTAGTCCCACCTACTCGGGAGGCTGAGGCAGGAGAATGGCATGAAGCCGGGAGGCAGAGCTTGCAGCGAGCTGAGATGGCGCCACTGCACTCCAGCCTGGGGGACAGAGACTCCATCTCAAAAGTAATAATACTTTTGAGTATTATTTTTGAGACTCCGTCTCAAAAAAATTCAAAATAGCCTGCCATGGTGGCAGGCGCCTGTAGTCCCAGCTACTCGGGAGGCTGAGGCAGAATGGTGTGAACCCGGGAGGCAGAGCTTGCAGAGTCAAGATTGCGCCACTGCACTCCAGTCTGGGCGACAGACTCCATCTCAAAAGTAATAATAGGCAGGGCGCGGTGGCTCACGCCTGTAATCCCAACACTTTGGGAGGCCGAGGCGGGTGGATCATCTGAGGTCCAAAGTTTGAGACCAGACTGACCAACATGACGAAACCCTGTCTCTACTAAAAATACAAAATTAGCCGGGCGTGGTGGCGTATGCCTGTAATCCCAGCTACTCAGAAAGGCTGAGGCAGAATAGCCTGAATTCCGGGAGGCGGAGGTTGTAGTGAGCCGAGATGGTTCCATTGCACTCCAGCCTGGGCAATAACAGTGAAACTCCGTCTCAAAAAATAATAATAATAATAATGATAATAATAATAAAATAATTCTATTGAGGTGAAGGATTAAGTTGTAACATACTTGATTCTCTCAGCCCTTTTTGGCTGTTTTACTATAGTCCCTATTTTGATGGTTATGCTAATATTTGTGGAAAAAGGTCTTGTATTTGCTGCATTATAGTGACATCAGTACTTCTTTAGCTGGTTTAAGTACAAATGAATAAAACCATTTTTCCTTTAAAAAACAAAACAAAACACCAGGATGTGACTCCAGGCTCTTAAACAAAAGGCCAGGACACAGAATTCAGTCCCCCTGCAGGGTGACATCCCGAGTTCATCCCCACGAGCTGGTGAGGCCTTTCCCATCTGCACAGCCTCCTTGGCCATGTGTTCACTGCACTCGCTCCACTGTATCCCAGAGACTCACACGTGCCAGGTGCTATCTAGGTGCCAGAAACATGGTAAAAGCCCCACAGGGCCCTGCCCTCTGGGAGCCTTTATTCCAGTCCACATACCTCCCTCCACAGGTGGAAACAGCACCCATGTCACACCAGAGCTTGAGGCCAAAGCTAGAGAACCCTCACCTGACTGGCCAGTCCCTGTTCCTCCCTGGGGTAGACTGGGGAAGGGGGTGAGGACGAGCTCCGGTCAGCAGCTCCAGGGTTTGGCGCCTGTCTTGGTTGTTTTAAAATGTAGCTTAATTGGCTGGGCACGGTGGCTCACACCAGTAATCCCAGCACTTTGGGAGGCCAAGGTGGGAGGATCCCTTGAGCTGAGGAGCTGGAGACCAGCCTAGGCAACAAAGCAAGAGCCCATCTCTAAAAGATATGTTTTTAAAAATGTTTAAAAATGAAAAGATGGCTTAATTGCATAACAAATGTATTAGTTAACCAACTATGAGGAAACACCGAAACATAAAGAACCACACACTCTGTACAAAGCTCCCCAAAGGCTTCCCAGCCCTGAGCACTTGTACCCACACCCCCGCCCCAAAAAGCCTCAATTTCTGCTTCCATGTCACGCTGACCCCTCAGCTCCCCCCGACTCTTCCCCTTACCCCACTTTATTGTTTTCCATGGAACTCAATCAAACCAGTTTGGACCTACTGGAAGGCGAGCTCCACTGGGGTGGGGGTGGGCCACCGTTTCCAGCTGTATTAAGTCCCGAACAGCACGGCCCTTCGAAGACGCACCTAATAAGTATGCTCAATGAATGAATGAGACCAAAAAAATTGCAGTGAGGCTTCAATGACATAAAGACTATCATTGTGTAATTGCTCTTAAAAAACTCCTGTAAGTGCAATTGCTGAGTCAAAGAATATGAACCTTTTAGAGAAGCTTCTTATCCTTCAAAGAAAATACAATTAGGCCAGCCCTGTGAGTTTTCCCACTCAATTCCTACTGACTGCTGTCAGGACACCCCACAATAGCTTTAATTTGGATTTTTCTTTTTTTTTTTTTTTATAAGTCTCGCTCTGTCACCCAGGCTGGCAAGCAGTGGTGCCATCTCGGCTCACTGCAACCTCTCTCTGCCTCCTGGGTTCAAGCGATTCTCCCACCTCTGCCTCCCAAGTAGCTGGGATTACAGGCAGGCGCCACCAGACCCGGCTAATTTTTTTATTTTTAGTAGAGATGGGGTTTTGCTATATTGGCCAGGCTGGTCTCAAACTCTTGTCCTCAGGTATCCACCTCGGCCCCCCAATGTTGCGGTTTACAGGCCTGAGTCACTGCACCCAGCCCTGATTTGGATTTTTTTTTTTTTTTTTTTTTTTGAGACGGAGTCTCGCTCTGTCGCCAGGCTGGAATGCAGTGGCACAATCTCAGCTCACTGTAACCTCCGCCTCCTTAGTTCAAGTGATTCTCCTGCCTCAGCCTCCTGAGTAGCTGGGACTACAGGGATGCACCACCATGCCCAGCTAATTTTTTTTTTTTTGAGACAGAGTCTCGCTGTGTTACCCAGGCTAGAGTACAGTGGTTCGATCTTGCCTCACTGCAACCTGTGCCTCCTGGCCTGGGTTCCAGCAATTCTCCTGCCTCAGCCTCCCACATAGCTCGGACTATAGGTGAACACCCAGCTAATTTTTGTATTTTTAGTAGAGATGGGGTTTCACAATTTTGGTCAGGCTGGTCTTGAACTCCTGACCTCGTGACCTGCCCGCCTCGGCCTCCCAAAGTGCTGAGATTATAGGCGTGAGCCACTGCGCCCAGCCGATTTGGATTTGACTACTAGTTATACTGGGTTGAAGTGTGCCCCCTGAATTCATGTCCTCTCCAAACCTCAGAATATGACCTTATTTGGAAAGAGGGTCTTTGCAGATGTAATCGGTTAAGATGACATCACACTGGGTCAAGGTGGCCCCTAAATCCAGACTGGTGTCCACATATGACAGACACATAGGCCGGGCGTGGTGACTCATGCCTGTAATCCTAGCACTTGGGGAGGCTGAGGCAGGTGGATCACCTGAGGTCAGGAGTTCAAGACCAGCCTGGCCAACATGGTGAAACCCTGTCTCTACTAAAAATACAAAAATTAACTGGGCGTGGTGGCAGGCGCCTGTAATCTCACCTACTAGGGAGGCTGAGGCAGGTGAATCGCTTGAACCCAGGAGGTGGAGGTTGCAGTGAGCCAAGATCATGCCATTGCACTCCAGCCTGGGCAACAAGAGCGAAACTCTACCTCAAAAAAAAAAAAAAAAAAAAAGACATAGAGGGAAGAATGCCATGTGAACACAGGCAGAGACCGGAGCGACACATCCACAAGCCTAAGGGATGCAAGGACTGCCAGCAGTCACCAGGAGTCTCAGGAAGGATTCTCTCTCCCTCAGATCCTCCCGAAGGAGCGGACCCTGCCACCAATAACTTTGGAACAGAATAAACGTGTTACTTTAAGCTAGCATGCTTGTAGCAATTAGTTATAGCAGTCTCAGGAAAACAAATACACCAATTAAGAATTTTTTCCTTGGCTGGACGTGGTGGCTCACACCTGTAATCCCAGCACTTTGGGAGGCTGAGGTGGGCGGATCACTTGAGGTCAGGAGTCGAGACCAGCCTGGCCAAGATGGCAAAACCCCATCTCTACTAAAAATACAAAAATTAACTGGGCGTGGTGGTGGGCGCCTGTAGTCCCAGCTACTCAGGAGGCTGAGGCAGGAGAATGGCGTGAACCCGGGAGGCAGAAGCTGCAGTGAGCCGAGATCACGCCACTGCACTTCAGCCTGGGCAACTGAGTGAGACTCTGTCTCAAAAAAAAAAAAAAAAAAAATTTTTTTTCTTTCACTGGCCTTTTGTGTTGTGGTCTGGGTCAGTTTCTGTAAATGGACAGTTCTGGTCAAAGGTTTTGCCAATCTTCCTTCCTGGCCCCACTTCAAGGTCTCTGCCCGTAAGAGGATGTAGGAAATTGACCTCCAGAATGTCTCTTCCCAACTTCAGGCTCACAGAAAACATGCCCGCCAGAATGTTCCGCTCCTCAGAGGGTCCCAGGTATTCTACCTTCAGCCTGTATTTTTCTCCCACACACTCCTCACCCCTGTTCAAACTACTGCCACCTTCCAAGACCCCTGTGATCCCTCTACCCTCTGCACACTTTCTCTCTCCGGCCTGCCCCAGGCCCTCTACTCAGCAGCCTGAGGGACCATCCTTCTCAGGTGACAGATCAAATTGTCACTCCAGTGATCTGCCCAGCTGGGTCACCACTGCAGCCACAGCAGCTCGCAGCAGGTCCTCGCCAATTCCCTCACCAGGGACATGAGATGCGTTCTGGAAGGCACCCAAGAGAAAAAACAGACAAAGGTCCTTTACAATTATGTAAGAGAACAGGAACTGAGATAAAAGAGTCAAGACCTCCAGTGACTTCACAATCAAGTCCCAATGGTCAGGCCCAACCTGCTGACTGTGGGGGAAGAGTTGGTGGCATGTGCGCAGAACAAAACACACATCAACTCCTGGAGAAAAAAAAAAAAGAAAAAAAAAAGAAAAAAAAAACCTTTTAATTCTAACGGACCAAACTGTGCCCAGGAATGTCTCCAAACAATGGAACCAAAAGAAACACAATAAAATTCTCCTGCTGAAGAAACCAAGAGTTTGTGCCAGCCCCAGTGCTTCTGAGGGTTAGGCCAAAAACAGCCCATTCCTGAGGCCAGCCCTGTCCCCACGCAGGGTTCTCAGCCCGAGAATAGGATTGTGGGTGGGTGAGGGAACTGTCCCCTCTTCCACCATGCTGGGAGCTCTTAGAAAAAGTCACTGGTGGGAGATCCCCTCCTCCTACCCCATGGAAACCCTCTGGGCACCATCCAGAAAGCCAGCGAGGACAGGACAGCCCCGATACCCTCCTGGCCTTTCAGCAAATGCTCCACTCCAGTCCACTCAGTGGGCTGCTCCCAGAGCCCAAGGTGGGGATTAAATAAAATATGCATGAGAGAGATAAACTCAAATGCCCCACCGTCTCCACGATGCAAGTCACATAGCAGAAGAAAAAAATGTACGAGCCCTAGTGGCAAGCGCCGGCCCTCAGAAGACACGCTCAAACTCCGTCTGGTTGGTGGTGGCGGGATTGCGACTCTGGTTGGTGGACTGCTGGGTGATCTGACTGCCCTTTCGGCGCGGTGGTGCCAGGTACTCGAACATGGACGTCAGGTGGGTGGAGAGCATGCCCTTGAGGTCAGAGGGCATGGGGTCGGACCAGAAGAAGTCATGGTTGAGGGCATCGTCGCTGTCGATGCGCTGGGCAGGGTCCAGCACCAGCAGCTTATCGATGAGGTCCAGTGCGTACGGGTCACGCACATAGGCCTTCAGCCTGTCCTTCACCTTCCGCTTCTGGCCCTTGACCAGCTCCAGCTTTTCATACAGCTCATAGTTGTCCACATTTGGCCACACCTGGGAGGGAGGGAGCGTTGAGAGAGGATGAAATCTGGCCAGGAGGTACGTGGCTTATCCCTTTGTCAAGGCCTAAAAGGACTAAAATACCTGCTCCACTTCGAGACTCCCAGACTACTACTGGAGAGAGAACTCGATCCCTCCCAAGAGAAGCAGTGCCCCCCACAGATTGGCACATACCACGTGCCAGGCCCTTCTACCCACATCACCTGGAATATAGGCTCCAACCCTGATATACGTCACATCTCTGGTTCACAGAAGAGAAACCCAGCGCTGACTCAGTTGTTCTGCCCAAGGCCACAGAATGGCTGATGGAACCGAGACTGGCGCACAGCCTGTGTGGCTCTCAAGGGCAGGCCCTGTCACCAAACCAGCCTCCCTTCCAGAGAGGAGCGCTCCTTCCATTCTACTCCCCACTCCTCTTCCGGGGGACCGGGACCCCGTACCTCAGGGGTAATGGAGCCGCAGAGCTGACTGATGAGGGCGAGTTGGTGCTGCTCCGTGTTGCCCTGCATGATGGGGCTGCGGGTCCACATCTCTGCCATGATGCACCCAGCACCCCACAGGTCAATGGGGGGGCCGTAGTCCCGCTCCCCTGGGAAGAAGAGCGCACCAGGAGGGCCCCTTGAGCCCGGAGGCCTCCTGAGACTCAACGCCCCAGGGCCGGCAGCTCAAGAAGCCCTGGCAGTGGGGGGGCGGGGGCCAGGTAGATGCCTGGCCCTCACCCCCCTCGGCCCGCTCGGGAGTCCTCACCGAGCAACAGCTCCGGGGGCCGGTACCAGAGTGTCACCACACGGTTGGTGTAGCGGTTGGGCTGGCTGTTCTTAGCCAGGCTGAAGGCCCGGGCCAGCCCAAAGTCTGCCAGCTTCAGGACCCCATCACGAGTGATAAGCACGTTAGCAGCCTTCATGTCCCTATGCAGGATCTGCAAGAAGGGCAAGAGTGGCTCCTTCAGCGATACCCACCCGGGAGTGGGAGCCAAGGCCAGCCCAAGCCTGGGTCCTCCTCCCAGCTCTCGCGCCCACCTTGTTCCTGTGGATGTAGTAGAGGCCGTTAAGCAGCATCTGCATCACCCTCTTGATTTCAGACAGCGTGAACTTGACCAAAACATTGCTCAACAGCCCAGCAAGGTCATGCTCGCAGAAGTCGAACACCAGGTATATACTGCCCTTGCAGCGGTTATAGGGTGAAGCTGAGGCAGGAATACAAGGAAGAAAAAGTCAAGAAAGCCACACCCAACACACTTTCCCACAACCAGTTTCTTTCTTCCTGCTCCAACCCATGGGCACCCATGCCCTCCAGAGCATCTGTCTGTTCCTTCCTTCACTGGTCAAATATTTTCTGAGTGCCTCTTCTGGGCCAGGGCAGGCCCCGGGGAAGCACCAGCTAAGATGAAAGAGGACCAGAGAAAGCAGTCACCATGGGTCCATCTGAGTTAAGAGGAGGCAGTTTAGGTGGGTCCAGTTCCAACTTTACGAACAAAACCTTAGGCTACAAGTGTCATCTCCTCATAAGATCCAAACAACTTACCTTTGGTTCGACAAATCTCAATCAAGTTGACCACATTCTCATGTTTTAGAAGTTGAAGGATCTTGATCTCCCGCAAGGCGGTAATGGGGAACTGGGTGGGAGAGAGGGGAAAGTGGTCAAGAGTGAGCGCAGTACAGAGCCCAGCCCTGGGGTCTATATTGAGAGGCAAGTTGGGAGACAGAGCAAGATCATGGGCTCTGAAACCAGCTGTCTCAGAAGCTCTGCCTGTAAAATGGATATAGTAGGAGCATGCACACTTCAAGGAGATGATTTGAGACAACAAACTGAAACAGCAATACTTTGCTATTAGCCACTAAATGCTCGGCGGTTTCAGACTTCAAACTTCAGCTCTATGGCTGTTTCGTTGGCAACAAACATGACGATTTAAAAATGTCCTCGCTAAAGCACATCAGGAAAAGGAAGGTTTATGGGAAGTTGTACTTGAGCTAAGATGCGGTGGAGGGACCGCTCCTTTTAAACACATTAAATAACTGAGTATTAATCACTTTTCAAAAATTTGCATGCATATGTATCTTTCTTTAACATTAAGCAAAATTTAACACTAAAAAAAGGTGTTTAAAGGCTTCCTAACTTCGTGAACTAAAGTGCACACGATGCATGCATCAACTCCCCCTCCCGGTCTCACCCATAACTGCCTAAGACGGAAGCATTTAGTTTTAGGGTGGAGGCCAAATTCCCTGGAAATTTCTGAACTACTACGAAAAAAATTAAATCTCAACCTGAGACTCCTAGAAGCAGCAGGGTGGAAAACCGACCCGGGGTCCTGGGCAGTTAGACGGCTGGCCCGCACGCCCGATCCGTACTCACCCCCTCCTTCTCGTTTTCCATCAGCACCTTCTTCAGAGCCACCTTCTGGCCGGTCTTGCGGTGCCTGGCCTTAAACACCTCCCTGCAGGCGGAAAGGGAGACCCGAGAGCTCATCAGGCGATTTCCGCAGGGCCCGCCCCTCCCCCACTACAGGAGGAGGGGCAGCAGCAAAAAGATTCCCGGGCGGGGCTGGGGTAAGTACTCAGGGCACGCGGCTACCCCGCCACCCGGCACCCTGTCTCGTTCGGAGCCTCTGCTTCCTTCCCTCAGTCCCTTCTCCTCACTTGGGCGTCTCTTGGAGAGATCCCGTTCCCCTCACGGGCGCCTCTCTGCAGCCCCTCCCCGCCCCCACCACCGGCCTCAGGCTCCTCCCCACCAGCCGGCTCCTTCAGGCCGGGGCGGGGTGCGGCGCGGCCTAAAGACCAGTGGGCAAGCCCGGGGACAGACGGTTTCTCTACCAACTCGGGCGGGGCCCGGGGCATCCCGACGTCCGCCCTAGGGGTGCAGGCCCAGGGCTCCCGGCCCCGAGGGGCCCAGCCTTACCCGAAGGTGCCTTGGCCGATCTTGGCGAGCTTCTCGTATTTGGAAACTTCATCACAAAAGGGGCACTCCACCGAGTCGTACTGCTTTGCCATGGCCGCCTCCAACGCGCCGCCGCCGCCCCCAGCCGCTGCTGCTGCCGCTCCCGCT
>NW_012099098.1:1506016-1512110 GCF_000951045.1 Mandrillus leucophaeus
CCTTCTATCGCTGGAGCCTGGCTCTCCAGGAGGCGAAGGCGGGAGGCGCGGAGGGAGCGTCCTCCGGCCCTGGGAGGAGAAAACGGCCCCCGCCTCCGCCTCCCCCGGTCCCCGCCACCCTCCGTTGACATGGCAACCGACGGCCGCCAGGGGGCGCGGCGGCACTGGAGGCGACGAGCAAGCAACGCCCGGGCCTTCTATCGCTGGAGCCTGGCTCTCCAGGAGGCAGGGATGGGACCCGCAGGACTCGCTCCTTCGCCGAGTCGCGCCGGAGCTGATCAGGCCCCGGGTCAATAATCGCAAAAAACAGCTACCATTTTCTCAGCACTCTTGTGTGCTCAGGAAGTGCTGGGCGTTCCCGCCGAATCCTGAATCAACAGCCCCATAGTCAGGATCACTAACCCATTTTGCAGAAGAGGACATTGAGGCTCAGAGGTGAGGTCCTTTGCCCAAGGTCACACGGCGACAAAGCTGGGACCCGAAGCTGGGTGTCTGACTGTGAAGGGGATTCTCTTGACTCAGGCTATCCGTGGTTGGGCCAGGAGGAGAGCATTGGGGAGGCCTGCTGTCCTTATGCAGGCGGGAGCTCACCACTCACCCCCCCATCTGCCTCCCCCATCGCGCCCATCCCTTCGCCTGCATCTTCCTGGCTCCAGCGGCCCCCAGATCCCCCCTCCAGCTCTGCCCAAGGACAGCCTCCAGCAAAGCCGTCTTTTCTGCCTCCTTTGCCCCGCTTCAATCTGCCCCCTCCTCTCCAGCCCTCTGCGGGTGGATCCTGAGACCTGGCCCCCCGGTCTGGCCTCTCTGTCCCCGAAGAACCTGAATGTGACATTGGAAGCTCTTTCCAGTTCACACCCCACCTCCCAGGCTGTGGCCACGCAAATCTCTCTACTGTCTCCCTAAGCCTTCCTGCGTTCAGGGCGGTTTTCCCCTGATTCCACACTCCCCTAGACTCTGGGTACCCTCTCTTCCTGCAAGAAGCCCTTAGGGTGGGCGCGGTGGCTCACGCCTGTAATCCCAGCACTTTGGGAGGCCGAGGCAGGCAGATCACAAGGTCAGGAGTTCGAGACCAGCCTGGCCAATATGTTGAAACCCCATCTCTACTAAAAATACAAAACTTAGCCGGGCGTGGTGTTGGGTGCCTGTAGTCCCAGCTACTCAGGAGGCTGAAGCAAGAGAATCGCCTGAACCCAGGAGGTGGAGGTTGCAGTAAGCCGAGGTCTTGCCACTGTACTCCAGCCTGGTGACAGAGTGAGACTCCGTCTCAAAAAAAAACCCTCGGGGTGGCTCCCAGCTCTCACCCCACACTGCTTAGCCTCAGAGCCTCCTAGGAGGAGGCTGGAATGGCTTTGATAACCTTGATGTCACAAGAGGTCCTGTTCTGGGGAAGGGCATTACCAGGGAGGGGCTGGAAAGTCAGGCTGAGGAGGAAGGAGCCTCTCCTCCTGAGAGTAGTGTAGAACCAGAGCGGGGTTTAGGCAGGGAGAGACGTAGGGTCAGGTTCATGGGTACACTATTAGAAGCAGGAGGCTGTTAGCTAAATTGGAGGTGGGAGCCGGGCGTGGTGGCTCAAGCCTGTAATCCCAGCACTTCGGGAGGCCGAGACGGGCGGATCACAAGGTCAGGAGATTGAGACCATCCTGGCTAATACGGTGAAACCCCGTCTCTACTAAAAAATACAAAAAACTAGCCGGGCGAGGTGGCGGGCGCCTGTAGTCCCAGTTACTCGGGAGGCTGAGGTAGGAAAATGGCGTGAACCCGGAAGGCGGAGCTTGCAGTGAGCCGAGATCGCACCACTGCACTCCAGCCTGGGCGACAGAGCGAGACTCCGTCTCAAAAATAAATAAATAAATAAATAAATAAATAAATTGGAGGTGGGGAGGATAAGGAGGGAGAACATAAAAATTTTAGTAATGACAATTTATTGATGGAAAATAAATGGTCCCAGCCCTACTTACCACTTTATGAGAATTATCTCGGTTGCCACTCAACCATATGGGTACTGTTGTCACCTCCATTGTACACCTCAGGATCCTGAGACTCACAGGTGACATCACTTGGCCTGGGTCAAACAGCTGGTCAGTGACCATACTGGTATTTGAACCAGGTCAGTCTGGCACAAACCCCAGCACTTCCCCATCTCAGGGCCCTGCCCATCTGGCCTAGGGGTGGAGCCACAGCATTGCTGGGGCATGGCACCATTGGTCTGAGCAGTAGCGCGGTGGGTGGGGATCTATGGTGGGTTTGTGTGGCCTCCACTATCCGACTACAGCTCAAGCCAGGGCCTGCTGTTTCCCATGAGCCCTCCCTAAGTCACATCCTGTGGGCAGAGGCCCTAGCAGAAGTTCCGGTGGAGTTGTCACCTACACCCCACCATCCCTGGTCTGAACCCCAACATCCGCCTGTCACTTCCCCTTGGGGCCTCAGGGCCTCAGTCCCCACTGTAGGATGCAGGCAGGCAAGAGAGGCAGGAAAGACCGGATGCCTGTCACAAGGCTACCCAGGCTGCCCAGGTCCGGGGCCCCAGATCACCAAGCTGGCAAAACCCAGGCACAAGTAAGAAGAAACGAGTGATTTCTCACTGGAAACGTTTCCTGCTTCCCAGGGATCGGCTAAACTGGCAAGGCTGGGCTGGGCATGTGGCCAGTCCTTGGCAGATGTCTGCCCCGAGAGAGCTGCTGGTCCTGCTGCCATTTAACAGAGAAGGTGAGGGCAGCACAGTAAAGGGAGGCGCTGGACAGCTGTCTGACCACAGCCTGGACCCCTGTTTTCCTCTGAGCAGAGACAGACGGGAAGCATGGGAGGGAAGGAGAAGATGGAGTCATGGAATGGGCTGCTGTTGGCTGCTGGTGCATCTGAAGAGACAGTGGGTCAACTGCATAGCAGGGGTACAGGACAGAGAACAGCCATGTGATACCCACAGCCCTCTAAAATCACAGAAGTTGCCTCCTCCTCCAAAAGGCTCACACCTGTAATCCCACCACTTTTGGAGGAGGAGGCAGGTGAATCACCCGAGGTCAGGAGTTCGAGACCAGCCTGGCCAACATGGTAAAACCCTGTCTCCACTAAAAATAGGAAAATTAGCTGGGCGTGATGGCACGCACCTGTAATCCCAGCTACTCAGGAGGCTGAGGTAGGAGAATCACTTGAACTTGGGAGGTGGGGGTTGCAGTGAGCCAGGATTGTGCCACTGCACTCCAGTCTGGGCATCAGAGTAAGACTCCATCTCAAAAAAATTAAAAAAAAAAAAAAAAATCAGGCTGGGCACGGTGGCTCACGCCTGTAATCCCAGCACTTTGGGAGACCGAGGCAGGCAGATCACGAGGTCAGGAGATCGAGACCATCCTGGCTAACACAGTGACACCCTGTCTCTACTAAAAATACAAAAAAAAATTAGCCGGGTGTGGTGGCACATGCCTGTAGTCCCAGCTACTCGGGAGGCTGAGGCAGGAGAATGGCATGAACCTGGGAGGCGGAACTTGCAGTGAGCCAAGATCGCGCCACTGCGCTCCACACTCCAGCCTGGGTGACAGAGCGAGACTCCGTCTCAAAAAAAAAGAAAAATAAAAAAATCGGCTAGGCATGGTAGCTCACGCCTGTAATCCCTACACTTTGGGAGGCTGAGGCAGGTGGATCACCTGAGGTCAAGAGTTCAAGACCAACCCGGCCAACACGATAAAACCCTGTCTCTAATAAAAATACAGAAAATTAACCGGGCATGGTGGTGCCTGTGATCCCAGCTACCCAGGAGGCTAGAGGCAAGAGAATCACTTGAGCCCAGGACGGGGAAGTTGCAGTGAGCTGAGATTGGGCGACTGCACTCCAGCCGGGGCAACAAGAGCAAAACTCCGTTTCCAATCAATCAATTGATCACAGAAGTTCTGCCCACACTAGCCAGGAACTGACTCAGTGCCTGGCCTGAGGCTGACTTATGTTGTCTCCCTGAAACTCTCCATCACCCCTATTAGGAGGTTGCTATTACTAGACCCAAGTTACAAAAGGGGAAATTGAGGCCCAGATTGGTGTGGCCTGCCCCAGGCTCCACAGCCAGGAAGCTATGAAGCTGGGATTCAAAGCCAGGTCTCTACTCTTAAAGCCCAGGGTCATTTGCCATCAGCCCACACTGTCCCCAGTGTCAGATCAGCGACTGTCCCCAGTGTCAGATCAGCTGAGGGGGAAGCATGATCCAGTCCTCATATGGAAGGGGCCCTGGCCTCTCTCAGAAGGCTTCAGGTCTGTTTGGAATATGCAAATAAGGACACAAGGGAATTAAATCAAAATTATACCCTTGGTATAAATATTTTATTTCACTGCCATGAGATCATGTAAGGAATGTTATATTCTGTTTTACTGATGAGGAAAAAAAAGAGAGGCTCAGAGAGGTGACATGACTTGTCCAAGGTCATGGAGGTGGGGATTGAACCCAGAATTGCATGGGTCTGATGCCTTTGATGATGAAGTTTAAGGTCTCCAACTCTTCATGGTACCTGCCCTGTCCGTGAGCCTCTCTTCTCCGTCCTCTCCATAGGCCCCCACCACACTAACCCTGCTTGAGTCACAGACTGAGGAAGAGGGGCAAGGAGAGGGGACAGAAGTGAGAGCAGGGGGCTGGGTGCCGCGGCTCACGCCTGTAATCCCAACACTTTGGGAGGCTGAGGCTGGAGGATCACCTGAGGTCAGGAGTTCGAGACCAGCCTGACCAACATAGTGAAACCCCACCTCTACTAATAAATAAATAAATAAATAAATAATTAGCCCGGCATGGTGGGGCGCACCTGTAATCTCAGCTACTAGGGAGCTTGAGGCAGGAGAATTCCTTAAACCCAGAAGGCGGAGGTTGCGGTGCTAAGATCGCACCACTGAACTCTAGCCTGGAGCTTCTTTTTTTTTTTTAATTGAGATGGAGTCTCGCTCTGTCCCTCAGGCTGGAGTACAGTGGCGCGATCTGGGTTCATGGCCAGCTCCGCCTCCCGGGTTTACGCCATTCTCCTGCCTCAGGCTCCCGAGTAGCTGGGACTACAGGCGCCCGCCACCATGCCCGGCTAATTTTTTTCGTATTTATTTTAGTACAGACAGGGTTTCACCGTGTTAGCCAGGATGGTCTTGATTTCCTGACCTCGTGATCCGCCTGCCTCGGCCTCCCAAAGTGCTGGGATTACAGGCGTGAGCCATCGCGCCCGGCCAGAGCTTTTTTTTTTTTTTTTAAGTTTCTGTCTGTAGTTTTTTTAAGACTGTCAAAAAAAAAAAAAAGAAAGAAAGAAATGAATTCAGGGATCCTAGGGCCCTATAGCCTCAAGCCAACCTGGAGGGGTCCCAAGGAGGTAAAAGCCTGAGGCAGGTGGGGCCAGCCTGAGCAAAAGGCCTGGAGGTCGGAAAGCACTCAGGGATGTTCAGGGCAGGGCAAGCTGAAGAGCTCCCGCAGGACAGCCACCCGCCGGCAGGTCCTCGGCTGCACTCCTAACGGCCACTCCAGGCAGCACAAAGGGGGCTCTGAGCTCAGCGGAGCCACCACACTGAGCCCTATTCATTCTCCTAGGGGTGCCAGAAACTGCCCTGGCGCCCGGGCCAAGAGCAGACGGGCCCCAGCACTGACGAGGTGCCTCTGCTGCAGCAATACAGCATCTCTGTGGTTGGGATTCCCAGGTCTCATGCCTTGTGCGTGCCTGTCAGGATTCCCTGTCCTGTGCCAATCTGCCCCTTATCTGTGCCTATCTCTCAGCAACCACAGCCAGGGCTTGCGGAGGCTGGACCTGCGTTTGCCTCTCTCGCCCTCCCAACAACCCAAGGAAGTGGGGGCTGCGGTGGGTGCATTTCACAGATGAGGAAACTGTGGCCCAGAGAGGCAAAGTGTGTTGTGCGGGATCACATAGCAAGTCAGGAGCAGGCCTGGCCAGGAAGCAGCATAGCCTTGGCAGCTAACCCAAGTCACACTGCAACCTTCTCCCAGGAGAGAAGCTGGGGACTTACCTTCTATCTTCCGCTAGGGGATACCAGCCGGGGAGTTAGGACACTTGGTTGTTGGTCTGTCCATTGTCTGCCTCTGCTTTTTTTTTTTTGTTTTGAGACGGAGTCTTCCTCTGTCGCCCAGACTGGA
>NW_012099098.1:1512720-1536786 GCF_000951045.1 Mandrillus leucophaeus
CCCGAGTAGCTGGGACTACAGGCGCCCGCCACCTCGCCCGGCTATTTTTTTGTATTTTTTAGTAGAGACGGGGTTTCACCGTGTTAGCCAGGATGGTCTCGATCTCCTGACCTCGTGATCCACCCGTCTGGGCGTCCCAAAGTGCTGGGATTACAGGCTTGAGCCACCGTGCCCGGCCTAAAATGTATTTTTAATAGAGACGAGGTTTCACTATGTTGGCCAGGCTGTGCTCGAACCCCTGACCTCAGGTGATCCACCCGCCTCCACCTCCCAAGATGCTGAGATTGTAGGTGTGAGCCACCATGCCCGCCCTGGGGCTGTTACTGTTAATGGAGGATGCAGGAAGTGCCCTATCAGATGGCAGTGGACTCCTCTCACAGCCCGGGTTGCCATCCTGGGGTCCAAGATAAAATGCCAAAACCCTGCAGGTTGGCTGCATACCTCCCACTTCTCCCCATTCTAGAAATCAGGTGACTGAAGCTTCGGAGGTGGAAATAGCTGGGATTGGAAGCCCTGGGTCTTGGGCCCCGCCCCAAGCCCCAGCAGCTGCTGACACCCTTTGCAGATGTTCAGGATGACCATGGAGGGGAGGTTGCATTTCCTCATCTTGGTCTGCCCACCTGAGCCTGCACACACGGTAAGTTTGTAGTGTGGAAAGGCACCAGCCCATGGGTTAAGGGGCCTAGAAGGGAGAGTTGTGACCCAGTCTGGGCCAGCAACCAGCTGTGTTACCTGGGGGAATCCCTCTGCCTCTCTGTGCCTTGGTTTCACCATCTCTGTCCAGTGGGTACAGTGGACCACATGATGACATCTCCCTGATAGCTTGGAAAGCAGTGACTGTGCTTTGGTAGGCACCGATTCTGTGCCAGGCCCTACACCAATGGCTGAAGCTGGTGAAGTGAGCACTGCAAGTACCCCCGGTTCACAGGGAGGACACACCGTGGCAAAATGGCCAGCCAAGAGTGGAACTTGGGTCTGGGTGGCCCAGAGTCCACGGGCCTGATCACAGCTCTTTCCAATCTGCGGCTGCCAGTCCCTCTCCTGGGTAGAGAGGCTGAGAAGCAACTGCCCTGCACACAGGCCTGACTCCCCTCACCTTCCCAGCCCGACGGCCAGGCCCCCTGACAGCTGTTGGCAGGTCCCCCGCGGCCCCCAGCCCACTGGGCTCTGTTCCCAGAGCCTGCGGCCTGCTCCTTAGACCTTCCAGGTCCCACGGGCTTGCGGTCTGCCCCCTGCCCCTGCTGCTGAGGCCAAGGAGGCGGCCCACAGGGGCTGGGGCTAGGAGAGGCCCCAGCCCCCGCCCCCTGCGGAGAGGGTGGGGAGGGTGGAGCTGTGGGAGTTTCACTGGTTTAAAAATACACAGAGGAAGCGAGTGAGAGAAAGGGGAAGGGGAGGTGGGAGAGGCACCTCAACTTTGATGTCCAGAGCCTTGCGCGGCCACTCGCAAGCTGGCCAAGGGCTTCACACAACTTGCCAAGATGACAGAGGGGACCAAGAAGACCAGCAAAAAGTTCAGTGAGTGCGGGGTGCCGTCTTCACTGTCCTCCATCCCTGGCTGTCCTCTGGGCCTCTCTCTGCATCTGTTTCTTCATCACTGTCTTCATTTCCGTTTCTCTCTCTCTCTCACTGTTTTACTTTTTTTGTTTTTTACCTTTGGACGCCAGTGTCTCTGTCACCCAGGCTGGGGTGCAGTGGCACAATCTCGGCTCACTGCAGTCTTGACCTCCCAGGCTCAAGTGATCCTCCCACCTCAGCCTCTTAAGTAGCTAGGCAAGTAGTTAGGACTCCAGGCACAATTTAACTTTTTTTTTTGGCTGGGTGCGGTGGTGGCTCACGCCTGTAATCCCAGCACTTTGGGAGGCCGAGGCCAGGGGATCACCTGAGGTCAGGAGTTCGAGACCAGCCTGGCCAATGTGGTGAAACCCATCTCTACTAAAAATACAAAAAATTAGCCGGGTGTGGTGGCAAGCACCTGTAATCCCAGCTACTCAAGAGGTTGAGGCAGAAGAAACGCTTGAACCTGGGAGGTGGAGATTACAGTGAGATTGCACCACTGCACTCCAACCTGGGCGACACAGCAAGACTGCATCTCAAAAAATAAGTAAATATAAAAAAATAAGTAAACAATAAAATTGATTTTTTTGTTTTTTTTTTGTAGAGTCCGGGGTGGGGTCTCACTTTGTTGCCCAGGCTGGTCTCGATCTCCTGGGCTCAAGCGATCCTCCTGTTTCCAGCCTTGTTTCTCTTTCTCTTTGTCCATCACTGTCTCTCTGCAGACGTCTCTGCTTCTGGGCGTCCCCGTGGCTTTCTAGCTGTCATTCTGGCCCAGCATCTCTCTCTCTCTCTCTCTCTGACTCATTGACTTCGTTCTCCATCTCTGTGCTTCTCTTGTCTCTGTCTCTTTGTCTCCCCACCGTGTCTCTCGATCTCTGCAGTCCACTGTGTCTCTGGCTGTCTCTGACCTCGCAGCTGGGCAGGGGAGGCCTTCGCACACTCCATCGCCTGCCCACAGGCCTGGGCTCACATGGGATCCCAGGTGGGGAGTTACTGGGGCGACAGGGGGATGGGGGTGTCATGGGATCCCAGGTGGGAAGTTACTGGGGCGCAGGGGGATGGAGGTGTCATGGAATCCCAGGTGGGGAGTTACTGGGGCGGCAGGGGCATGGGGGTGTCATGGGATCCCAGGTGGGGAGTTACTGAGGCGGCAGGGGGATGGGGGTGTCATGGGATCCCAGGTAGGGGGATGGGGGTGTCATGGGATCCCAGGTGGGGAGTTACTGGGACGGCAGGGGGATGGGGGTGTCCTGGGATGCTGTCCCACATTCCCAACAGCAGTGAGGCTGGGAGCTGACATTTGGGTAGGGAAAGAGCCCAGAGCTACTAGAACCAGGCTCCAGGGTGAGGGGCCACACTGGCCCACTGCTCTGTTTTCCTGTGTCTGTCCTTCCCAGTCCCAGCAAACTTTTTCTGTCTCCTGATTCCTTTGATCTGACCCCACCAGGGTGGGGGACAGGTGGTGTAAAGGGCAGCGATTATGACTGCATTTCCCAGAGGGCAATGCTGAGGCCCGGAGACTTGCCTGAGATCACACTGGCTATTGAGCAGGGCCCAATCCCAGACCCTGGAGTCTGGGCCTCAGTTTCCCTCCCGGCCCCCACTATCTCCTCCAAACACCTGGTGCCCAGGAGGCAAAACCAGTGATGCTGAGAAAGAAGGTGGTTGGGGGTCCTCCCTCTGGCCACTGATGCAATTTCCACCCCCACCGCATGCAGCGGAAGGGCAGAGCGGCCACATTTGCGACCACGTTTCTCGGGAGACCAAGGCAATAACCAAATGGGGCCAGCAGGGCTGGGACACAAACCCCTGAGCACTGACCCAGCTGTGCCGAGCCCTTGGTCTGTGTCCAGGCTCAGCTGCGGCCTTGCTGTGTGACCCTGGGGGAGTCCCTCCCCATCTCTGGACCTCAGTTTCCTCCCTTGTCAACTGGGGACATCCTACCTGCATCCCAGCACGGGTGCGAGCAGCTGAGGAGGTGGAGGATGCTGAGGACGTGGAAAATGCTAGAGTTTTTCCTTTTTGCTCATCTGGGGGCTATGGGGAAGTCAGTTGGTGGTGGCTGTGAGAAGGGACAGTCCCACAGCTGAGGGCAGGGGTAGGGAACTCACATGCACCCCTGTGGAAACCAGGAGATGGTATCACCCCAGCCGTTCCTCTTGAGTCTGGAGCTGGGCTCAGCTGACAGGAAGGAGAGAACCACAGACAGTGCGACCCTTAGGCTCGCAACAACCCCCTCCTCATTCTACCCCCACCCCAGGTGCACAGAGGCTGGCTGGAACACGCCCCAACCCCCGATACGAGCACAAAACACGCATACCTGCTCCACCTACCAGCAGCGTGACCTCAGTTCATTACACTGCTCTCAATCTCAATTTTCACATCTGGAAAATGGGAATTAAACTGTGTCACCGAGTTATGCTGAGAATTCTTGCAGCACATGTTTGGCAGATGCAGAATCATTTTCAGAAATTTTAAAATTATTATTGTCAGTGGCCGGGCGCCGTGGCTCACCCCTGTAATCCCAACACTTTTGGAGGCTGAGGTGGGTGGAGCCCTTGAGGTCAGGAGTTTGAGACCAGCCTGGCCAACATGGTGAAACCCTGTCTCTACTAAAAGTACAAAAATCAGCCGGGCGTGGTGGCACTTGCCTGTAATCCCAGCTACTCGGGAGGCTGAGGCAGGAGCATCGCTTTAACCCAGGAAGCGGAGGTTGCAGTGAGCCAAGATTGCACCAGTGCACTCCAGCCTGGGTGACAGAGCGAGACCCTGTCTCAAAAGAAAAAATAATAAATAAATAATTATTACTATTAGAGACAGGTTCTTGCTCTGTTGCCCAGACTGGAGTGCAGTGGTGCCATCATAGTGCACGGCAACCTTGAACTCCTGGGCTCAAGCCATCCTCCTGCCTCAGCCTCCCAACTAGCTGGGATTACAGGCACACACCAGCATATCCAGCTAACTTTATTTATTTATTTATTTAGAGATGGAGTCTCACTCTTATCGCCCAGGCTGGAGTGCAGTGATGCAATCTTGGCTCACTGCAGCCTCCACCTCCAGGGTTCAAGTGATTCTCCTGCCTCAGCCTCCCAAGTAGCTGGGATTACAGACATGCACCACCATGCCTGGCTAACTTTTGTATTTTTAGTAGAGACAGGTTTTCACCATGTTGTCCAGGCTGGTCTCAAACTCCTGACCTCAGGTGATCCACCTGCCTCAGCCTCCCAAAGTGCTGGGATCACAGGTGTGAACCACAGCACCTGGCCTTACTTTTTTATTTTTTGTAGAGACAGGGTCTTGCTATGTTGTCCAGGCTGGTCTCAAACTCCTGACCTCAGGTGATCCACCCGCATCAGCCTCCCAAAGTGCTGGGATTACAGGCGTGAGCCACCATGCCTGGCCTAAGCTTTTCTTTAATTCTCACATTGCCCTAGGAGGTAGGTGTTGGAATCTCTATTTTACTGATGTGGAGAATGAGGTTCAGCTCAGAGAGGTCAAGTGACTTGCCTAAGGTCACACAGCTAGGATGTGAAAGAGCAGGAATTCAAGTCCAGGACTATGTGATCCCAAAGCTCCCATCTTATACCACTTCCAGGGGTGTGTTAACAATTAGAAGGGGTATCCAGGAAGCCCCCAGCCCTCTTTAGCCCCTCACGGAGTGAAACTGCAGGAATTGTTCATTATTATTACTGATGTTGACATTGTCATTACCTTCTTTTCCTTCCCTTCCCCTCTGCTAGAGTTCTTCAAGTTCAAGGGCTTTGGGAGTCTCTCCAACCTCCCTCGGTCCTTCACTCTGAGACGATCCTTAGCTCCCATCAGTAGGCAGTCCCATTTGGAGCCTGACATCTTTGAAGCCACGCAGGATGACATGGTGACGGTGCCCAAGAGTCCCCCAGCCTATGCCCGCTCCAGTGACATGTACAGCCACATGGGCACCATGCCTCGCCCCAGCATCAAGAAAGCACAGAACTCACAGGCTGTCCAACAGGCCCAGGAGGTGGGTCCCAAGCCCAACCTGGTACCCCGAGGTGTACCCGACCCCCCAGGCTTGGAGGCAGCCAAGGAGGTGATGGTGAAGGCCAATGGCCCTCTAGAGGACATCCCAGCAATGGAACCCAACCCTTCAGCAGTGGAGGTAGACCCCATCAGAAAGCCTGAGGTCCCCACAGGAGACACGGAAGAGGAGAGACCTCCCAGGGACGTGCACTCAGAAAGGTAGGTGCCTAGGGACTGGTTGGGACCTGCAGGGATGGCTTCTGTTTTTTTTTTTTCTTTCCTTTTCTTTTTTTCTTTTTGACACAGAGTGTTGCTTTGTCTCTCAGGCTGGAGTGCAGTGGTATGATCCTGGCTCACTGAAACCTCTGCCTCCCGGGTTCAAACGATTTTCCTGCCTCAGCCCCCTGAGTAGCTGGGACTACAGGCTCCAGTCACCACGCCCGGCTGATTTTTGTATTTTTAGTAGAGACAGGGTTTCACCATGTTGGCCAGGCTGGCCTCGAACTCCTGACCTCAGGTGATCTGCCCGCCTTGGCCTCCCAAAGTGCTGGGATTACAGGCATGAGCCACCACGCCTGGGCTTCTTTTAAACCCAGTACACATCTGGGTTAAAAAGAAAAAAACCTACACATTGACCAGGTGCTAACTGTAGACCAGGCACTGTGATAAACCCTTTACTTGTAATTAGCAAAATAAAACTGGCAAGGCGAGACTGTTACCGTTTCCATAGGACAGATGAGGAAGCTGAGATTCACATGGTAATGTCATCTGCCTCAGTCAGGGTGCACATTTGCTAATGACAAAGCCAGCATGTGAACCGAGACCCCCCTGCCTCCAAAGCCCCAGTCAGCCTCTAGCACGGGCCCTCAGCTGCTGGATGGATCCTAAACCCAGTCACTAGATCCCTGCCCTGAACCCCCTCACCCAAATAGTCACCATTAGTTCTGCTGGACAATACCTCCACCTAGTCTAGAAAACCATTTGATTTGTTAGCTTAGTTTGGTTATAGGGTGAGTTGAGTTCATGCAAAAATACAAATTGTGATAATAGGACAATAGCTCCCATTTAGTAAGCATTTTTACTGGGTATCAGAACAAATATCTCCCTGAAAACTCAGTAGAAGATTCAGTCATTAAGGCTGGGTGCGGTGGCTCATGCCTGTAATCCCAGTATTTTGAGAGGCTAGGAGTTTGAGACCAGCCTGGCCAACATAGTAGAACCCCATCTCTACTAAAAATACAAAAACTAGCAGGGCGTGGTGGCATGTGCCTGTAATCCCAGTTACTTGGGAGGTGGAGGCATGAGAATTGCTTGAACTCGGGAGGTGGAGGTTGCAGTGAGCCGAGATCATGCCACTGTGCTCCAGACTCGGCGACAGAGCAAGACTCACTCTTGGAAAAAAAAAAAAAAAAAGATTCAATTATTAGCCCCATTTACAGATTGGGAAACTGAGACTCAACCAAGGTTACACAGAGCTGGGATTTGAGCAGAATCTGCTTGCCTCCAGAGGCTGCACACTTATGTACCACATTGGACTCACCACCTTCTCAACCCTAGGGCCATGTCTTTCACATCCAGGGAGACCCCTCAATCCCAGCCAAAGGCGTCCCCAACTTTTCAATCCTTAGAACCTTTGTATCAACCACACCAGTCACATGTGCCTGTCGAAATAAAGAAAAAAAGTCAGCTGGCCAGGCGCAGTGGCTCACGCCTGTAATCCCAACACTTTGGGTGGCCGAGATAGGCGGATCACGAGGTCAAGAGTTTGAGACCAGCCTGGCCAAAGAGACCAGCCCAACCAACATAGTGTAACCCTATCTCTACTAAAAATACAAAAATTAGCCGGGCGTGGTGGCGCACACCTGTAATCCCAGCTACTCGGGAAGCTGAGGCAGGAGAATTGCTTGAACCTGGGAGGCAGAGGTTGCAGTGAGCCAAGATCGCGCCATTGCACTCCAGCCTGGGTGACAGAGCGAGACTCCAACTCAAAAAATAAATAAATAAATCAAAAGCCAGCTGAGCAAAAGTAATTGTAGGGCCAGTTCTGGGACCTTTCTTTCTTTCTTTCTTTCTTTTTCTGGTAACTTTCTTGAGCAGCTTTTTCCTGAGACACCAAGCACAGCCTCTGTCTCTGAGCTGTAATTGCCTAGACCCCTGATCAGCGAAGAGGACCATGTAAAGGGGTAAAATGAATCCAGTCCAGATTCTGCCTCTTACTGGCTGCATGAGTGGACAAATCTGCTCCTCTCTTGGAGCCTCAGTTTCTCATCTGATAAATGAACATAACAATAGCGCCTCCCTGGTCGGGTTGTGGTGAGGATTCAAGAATAACATACCTGTAAAATCTCAACACAGTGGCTGGCATGCTGCACTCAGTCAATGGGAACGCTATATTTACGATTAATAGAACTCATGTTTTTCTACCATCCCTGGCTGCCTTCTGTCATCCCCTCCTACATTCGCCCTCATTCGGGAGTAGAGGACCAAGGATTGTATGTAGGGGAGAGGGCTTGATGATGGGTCCTGGGGCGTTCTAAGGCACCCCAAGGTATGAGACTGCACCAGAGGCCTGGCCCCTCCCACTCAGGGAAGCCGAGTTTCGCGGGAGCGGGGCGGGGCGGGGTGGGGCGAGGCGAGGCGGAGTTGAGGGCGTGTATAGGGGCGTGGCCTAACCCAGGCTGCGCGGAGAGCTGTTGGGGAAGCGAGCTTCGGTGCCTGGCGGGCGAGGCGGAGGGGTGTGCTAGGGGGCGCGGCCTTCCCAACACGGACTGATGGGGAGGGGGCGGAGCGAGACCGGAGGCGGAGCGAGACCGGAGGCGGAGGGCCATGTCCGAGGCGGGGAGCGTCCTTCCCTGCCTGTGGAGTAGGCGGTGGAGCCGGGACAGGCAAGGAGCGCAGGGGCGTGTCTGGGGGCGTGGTCTACAGGTCAGTCTCCGCCCCCGGAATCCGGCACTGAACTCCGCAGCCCCGTGGCCTGAGAAAGGCGGGAGCCGCTGAGCTTAGGAGGTCCCCGGGCTGCAGGCGGCGACAGCGGGGGAAGCATGACTGCTGTGGGCCGAAGGTGCCCCGCGCTGGGGTCCCGAGGGTGAGTGACCGAGCTGGGCCTGAGGAGGGCCAGCGGGGAGCAGGAGAGGTCGAAGGAGGAAATCTGCACCCCTGGGGCAACTGACAAATTTGGGGGTGGGGTTAGCATCAGGGACTTTTCTAAGCCAGCTTTCTTTGGGTGTAATTTTATCACCGCAGGTCAGGCATCTGCTTATCTACTCTACACAACAGCTCCAGGAGAGAGGTACTATTATCACCCCCATTTTATAGATGAGGAAAGAAAGACTTGCCTGCCGCGTTTGACACAGCCGGTGAGCGTCAGAATCAGGGTTTAATCCCAGCTTCCTGGCCCATGCTTTTAACACCTGGGCAACACATCCCTCTCCAGCAGGGCTAGGGCCGCTGAGAATGGCAAGTCCAGGACCCAGCCCAAGCCTTCTTGCTCTGTGGACAGAGCCCTGGTGGGCCTAGCAGTGCTTCTGGCATCATGCTTAGCCAGGAGCTGACCAAGGAAATGGAGAGACTCTTGCTCTCCAGCATCTGGAGTGTCCCGAGGAGGATGGGGTTAGCAGACCAGATTGAGCCCCCTTCTGGTGCCCCGGGACCCAGTGCTCCATCTGCACTGGTGGCTCACGGTTGAACATTTCTTCCAGAAGTCTCTGAACCTCAGCCCTGTGCCCTGGAGTTGGGGGAGCAGTCTGGTCCGTGAGATCTCAGATTAGCCCTGCCCCACTCTGGTCCTCAGTCTCCCCAGTGGTTCAGATGGGCCTGAGATGGTCTCGGAGGATCCATCCAGTTTGGGGAGGAGGACATTAGGGAATTGCTAGTGAGCAAGTTCGGGGGCCCTGTCCCTGAGTGTCTAGAGGAGGCTGTCCCAGGCCTAAGCTGGGGAGACTGTCCCTCCCCCACCCCTGGGGAGGCAGGGTGCACCTGGAGCAGGAGGAAGGAAGGGGAAAAGGTGAGGCTGCAGGGGTTTCCTGGTGTCCTGTTCCCTGCTGAGATCATAGGGATGAAGAGGAAGGAGGGAGGAGGGACCTTTAGCTCCCCCCTCAAAAAAAAAGAAAGCACCAGCCTAGCCTACCTCCCAAGGACCCTCAGTCTTCTGCAGGTCCCAGAGAGGCACCCTCGCTCCTCAATCCATCTTACAGAGGAGGAAGCACAAGCCTGGAGAGGGACAGGAAGCCCCAGCACTCCCTACCCCATGCCCACCCACACTGGAATTGTCAGGCCAGGGTCCTGCCAGGCATGATCACCAGCTGACAGCAAGCGAGCACCTGACAGGTGTTGTCTAGCTCATGGGGCCTGTGAGGTGGGAGCCTCTACTTGCTCCATTTTGCCAGTGAGGAGACTGAGGCTCAGAGAGGGGAAGGGACTCTCCTGGGGTCACAGAGAAATTGGGTGTCAGGCCTGACTCTTTGATCCCAGGCCTGACTAGCTCCTAAGCCCAAGCTCTTAACCACTAGGTCACATTTCCCCTCCTGCAAGTAAAGATCTCAAAGCTTTTTCTTTTCTTTTATTTATTTATTTATTTATTTATTTTTTTGAGATGGAGTTTCACTCTTGTTGTCCAGGCTGGAGTGCAATGGCGTGATCTCGGCTCTCTGCAACCTCCGCCTCCTGGGTTCAAGCATTTCTCCTGCCTCAGCCTCCCGAGTAGCTGGGATTACAGGCATGTGCCACCACGCCTGGCTAATTTTTTTTTTTTTTTTTTGTATTTTTAGTAGAGACGGAGTTTCTCCATGTTGGTCAGGCTGATCTCGAACTCCTGACCTCAGGTGATCTGCCCGCCTCTGCCTCCCAAAATGCTGGGATTACAGGCGTGAGCCACCGCGCCCAGCCAGCTTTTTCTACCATTCTTTCAAATGACTTCCCATGACCCCCTGGAAAGGAACCCATTTTGCAGATGAAAACATTGAGATTTTTGTGAGGCTAATAACTTGCTTGAGGTGATGCAGTCAGTTGAGTTGGAATGATATTCATTTTCATATTGACTGAGGTACAGCTATGCCTCAGACACTGTTCTAGGTTCTGGGAGATAGCGGTGAGCATGGCAGACAAAACCCTGCCCTCAGGGAGTCCCCATTCCAGGGCAGGGGAGACAGATGATAGACAAGATAAATGAGTTCTGTGGTCCACTAGAAGAGAAAAGACTTATCGAGAAAATTTAAAATCCGCTCTAGAATTGGTTGGCGAAAGCAGGGAGTGGCTGGCGGTGCCAATTTAAGAAGGTTAACCAGAAAGAAAGGCCCAGTGAGGAAGTGACATTTGAACAAAGGAGACGAAGGGACAGACCCTCTTGCTGTCTGGGAAGGAGCACACCGGGCCCAGGGAACAGCAAGTATAAAGGCCCTGAGGTGGCATGTTTGGGGAACAGCAGAGACCAGTGTGGCTGGGGCAGAGCAAGGTGGGGAGGACAGGGAGGAGTGGTCTGGGAGGCTGGGATGGAAATGGGTACAGATAACATAGGGCCTGGAAGGGCCCAGCGAGGACCTGGCTTTGGCTCTGAGCAAAACGGGAGCCATTGCTGGCCTTGAACAGCGACAGGCTCCACTGTGACTTATGTTTTTAAAAGACCTTTTTTTAGGAGGATCTTTTCTGTGTTTGATATCTTTTTGAGACAGGGTCTCATTCTGTTGCCTAGGCTGGAGTGCAGTGGCTCGATCATAGCTTGTGGCAGCCTCGAACTTTTAGGATAATCTGATTGCTGTTCCGTGTCGCATTTTAGTGCCTCCTCTGAGAGTCCTTTGCCTCCCACTTGGAGATCCAAGCTCCGACCCTCACTCCCAAGGGGCTGTTTGGAAGGAAACGGAGACTTGAGAACCAGGGGTACCCTGTGTTGCCCCTGCCACAGACCTGGTGCCAGGCACTGAAAACAGGCCAGGATACTCCCCCACCCCCCACCCCATTTCCTTTTGGAATGTTGATTCTGGTCCAAGAATTCCCAACTCTCCCCAGAGTCCCACGACCCTCTCGGCCCTGCAGGGTGACGTCAGCTGCCGGGCATCTGGTAGCGATTACCCACCAGGGGAGGGGGTCGTGGTGGGCCCCGTCTGTGCAGCCTCTTCAGGCTCTGGGAGGCTGGTCCTTGTCTTCCGAAGGGGCCCAGCTGCTCCTGGCTCTCATTTCCTGTGGAGACTTTCTCACAGTCCTTGAGACCCCCGGATGCCTTGGGCTGTGGGAACTGGGCTGGTTTGGGAAGGATGGGCTGTTCCCCCGATCCCTAGCTGGATCCACATCCCCCCAAACCCTCAGGGGACCCTGTTGCAGGCTGCTGGACCTGTGTGGGGTGAGGGCTGGGGAGGATAGGGGTCAGGTACAGCAGTAGCTCAGAGGCCCACTGACTGTGTGACCTTGAGCAAGTCCCTTTTCCTCTCTGAGCCTTAGTTTCCCCATCAGTAAATTGGGGACAATGACAGCAGCTGCTTCATAGAGTCACTGTGAGGATGGGATATGTCAGGTAAAGCATTTATTCTGGGCTTGGCCTGAGTAAGTACCAGTAAACAGGAGCTACTCATGCTGTAGAAGGGGAAACTGAGGCCTGATGAGAGGGACTTGCCCAGAGCCACGCCACTTCCTACCTCTCAGCTGAGGGCCCGCTCAGGCTCCACCCCATTTCCTCTTCCTGACATTGGTTCTGGGCTCTGGTTGAAATGTTATTTTTTTGTTTGTCTGTTTCTTTGCCTTCCCTCTCTAGCTTCTCCTCCTCTCCACCCAGAAATGGCTCCCAATATCTGGGAGGGGGAGGTCCACCCATGTAAGGAACAGAGCAGAGAATTAGACATCAGGCCAACTGGTTCTAGTCTGAGCAGCTGCATGCCCTGGGTCAAGTTACAAGCTTCAGTTTTCTCCGCTGTAAAATGGGGCTTCGAGATCACAGGCATTCCATCAGCCGCCAGCGCTCAGTAGATGCCTTTTGTTTTCACTCTCTTCTTTGGCAGGTTTTGAGACTCGGGTGGCAGCTCTCAGGGCCCAGCATCCTCAGCTCCGCCCTGGGAAGAATGGCCTTCTCCTCACAGGGCTGTCGCCCGTCCTGAGCTCCTGCTGGACACCCCAGCCTGCTCAGGAAGACTGAGGGCTCCAGACGGTGGAGAGGGAGCAGGATGTGCTGGACACAATAGTGGCCCATCTTGGGGAGTGGGGCAGGACTAAAGCCAAGAATCGTCCCGGCAGGGAATCCCACAGGCCCCATGGCTGGTATCCTGGGCGAGATGGGGCTTTCCACCCAGCTCTCTTTGCCCAGGGCCTTTAAGGACTGAGAAGCTCAGAGCGGGCAGGTGCCTGTTGCTTCTCTGCAGTGGGTGAGTGAAGATGGGCATGAAGGAAGGAGTGAAGATGGGTGTGAAGGAAGGAAAGAGGCTGGGCACAGGGCTCACACCTGTAACCCCAGCACTTTGGGAGGCCAAGGCAGGTGGATCACCTGAGGTCAGGAGTTCAAGACGAGCCCGGCCAACGTGGTGAAACCCCATCTCTACTAAAAATACAAAAACTGGCCGGGCATGGTGGCACGCACTTGTAGTCTCAGCTACTTAGGAGGCTGAGGCAAGAGATTCACTTGAACCCGGGAGGCGGAAGTTGCAGTGAGCCGAGATCATGACACTGCACTCCTGGGCAACAAAGCAAGACTTCATCTCAAAAAAAAAAAAAAAAAAAGGGAGGAAAGCAACTTCAGCCCAGCCCCCCAGGAGGGGCAGTTTGGGAGGGTGGCCGATCTTCATGGGTAGAGGCTGGGACAGCAAGAGGAGCCCCACATGGGCCAGGGAACTTGCACCCCTCCTTCTCACGCCCTTCTGGGGAGGTAGTTATACTGTGCCCACTTTACAGATGAGGAAGTTGAGCTTCAGAGAGGGAAGGCAGGGAGCCAGGGATCGGGGGCAGGGGAAAAGCTGAGAGGCAGGTGGCAGAGCTTGGGGAGGTCTCCACTTGAGGACATATGTCCAGGCCTCAAGGCCCAAGGGAACAGACAGGGACAGAGAGCAGACAGGCCTCTGCAGAGGACCAGGCCACCATCATGAAAGAGGGCCAGGGTGGGGCAGGACGGCAGCCCCTCCCCACCCCTTCTCCTACAGGTCCTCTGGGGGAACGTCACCCTTCCTTCTGGCCCAGGATGAAGGCCCTGAAGGTAAAGCTTAGATTTAAACATGCATTGGGGGAAAAGAAGGATAATGGGCTTTAATTACTGCTCATTAATCCAATTAATTAAGCTAATGTATGCAGTAAGTGGTATCAGTTATCAGAACAAATCAGTTAATACAGGCAGTGAAAGGGGTTGGTTATTTAAATAATTAAAGCTGATGATTAATGGGACTGATTTAGCTCAATTGTCACTATTATTTATTAATTGATTTCACCACTAATACGGCAGGAGAAGTCTCTTTTAGGTTTGTAAAATGAGGAATAAAGGAATTAATTAGTGGAGCTGAGTTTTACAAATGGATGCTTTGATTCCTGGATTTGATCATTACAATGGGAGGGAGAGTTTTCTAGAAATCCCCAAGCAAACTGAACTCTGAAGGCTGCGTAGGAATGACCAACCCTAGCCAAAAGGGAGAGAGGACATTCCAGGCAGAGGGAACAGCACGTACAAAGGCCCTGAGGCTGCAGGGGGTCGAGCTCTTTGGAGGAAGTTTGAGAAGGCCAGAGTGCAAGGAAGGGAGAAGAGAGAGAAGGGATTTGACCAGCAGAGGCTGGGTCACAGATGGCCCAGCCAGGAGGACTAGACTTTGTCCTCAGGGCTGCAGGGGGCTGCTGTGACACTCATTTACTCATTCATTCATTCATTCATTCAAAAAAATATACTTACTAAGTTCCTGATGGTTCCTAACATTGTCTAGACAGAAACATAAACCCTTGTCCTCGTGGGGCTGACATTGTAGTGAGAGGAGCTAGTCATTACATGAGAGGAAATGTGTGCTAAGTCAGATGAGGGGTCAGGGCAAAATTAAGCAGGGAAGGGAATGTGGGAGTTGGGGAAGATCACACTTTCAGAAAGGGTGGCCAGAAGGCCTTGCTGAGAAGGGGACATTTTAGTGAAGAACTGAAGGAGGGGCTGGGTGTGGTCGCTCACACCTGTAATCCCAACACTTTGGGAGGCTGACATGGGAGGATCGCTCCAGCCAGGAGGTCGAGGCTATGGTGGCCATGATCTCACCACTGCATCCCAGCCTAAATGATAGAGCGAGACTCTGTCTCAAAAAAAAAAAAGAAGAACTGAAGGGCCAGGCATGGTGGCTCATGCCTGTAATCCCAGCACTTTTTGGGAGGCTGAGGCAGGCAGGTCACCTGAGATCAGGAGTTGAAGACCAACCTGGCCAACATGGCGAAACCCCGTCTCTGCTAAAAATACAAAAAATTAGCCTGGCGTGGTGGTGGTCACCTGTAATCCCACCTACTTGGGAGGCTGAGGCAGGAGAATTGCTTGGACACGGGAGGCGGAGGTTGCAGTCAGCCAAGATCGCGCCACTGCACTCTAGCCTGGGCGATGGAGTGAGACTCCGTCTCAACAACAACAACAACAGCCAAGAGCATGAGGGAGGGAACCCAGGGGATGTCTGGAGGAAAATATTCCAGGCAGCGGGAATAGGAAGTGCAAAGACCCTGAGGTGGGGCGGGGGAGATGGAGCAGCGCGGGTGAGGAGGAATGTCGTGGGCCATGAGGTCAGTGTGCAAGGCTGTTTCCAAGACCTTGGCTCTTACTGTAAGTGAAGCTGGGGGCCACGCAAGTGGGTTGGAGCAGAGGAAAGCTGTGATCTGACTTGCATTTGAACAGTACTGCTGTGGCTGCTGTGCGGGGAGAATAGGTTGCAGGGACACAGATGGAGGCAGGGAGGCCAGGGGGAGGTGGTGGTGATAGTCCAGGCAAGTGATGGTAGCAGATCGTAACTGGGCATGGTCATTGTGTCTTGGACATGTCAGAGTGTTGTAGCGCCACCCTGTGGTGAGGCCATGGGGTGGAAGAGTGGCCCCAGAGCCTCAGCTTCCCTGACCTGGGCCTCTGCCCTGAGCACCCCTATAGGCTCTGGCCACCCTAGTCAGGCCTGATCTCTTGTGCAGGCACCCTGTCTCCAAGGCTCTACCCCTGTTCCAGAGCCCGAGGGGAAGTACAGGAAGCAGGAGGAAGCGCTGGGTTGATCCAGTGTCCTGGCCAATTTGTTCCCAGCAGTGGGAGGATTTCCGGGCCTGAATAGCAGGAAATGTTGGGATGGGACGCCTCACCCGGGAAGAGTGGGCGGAGGTGGATGGGGGAGGGGTCCCTACTGTAGCTCACTCCACTGCTGCTGGACAGAGAGAGCCCAAAAGCCTACTGTTGCTGGGCTGTAGCTTGAGGAACTGTGGTTGGATACCAGCTAGGGCTTTCTAGGAGAGAAGATTAGAGATGAAGAATCCTAGAATGTTAGAACAGGGAGGGCTATCAGATAACGTCTCAAGGAGGAGGAGCTTTTGGCCTTAGGATTGGGGGAACCCACAATTTTATTTTTTATCTCGGCTTCCTTTTTTTTTTTAAAATATGAAGCTCCTGTATTTGAGGAGGTGGTCCAATATTTGACCTCTCCTCCCCATTTTGCAGATGGGAAGCCTGAGGCCTTTCTTAGCCAGAGAACCTGGGCCCAACCTAACAAAATTAATGATGACAGCGATTAACAATTAACATGACTGTTTACTATTCATGCATCCCTTTAAGCAATATTGCTTTCTTTCAACCTCTTCTTCTTGGGTTCAAGTGATTCTCTTGCCTCAGCGTCCCAAGTAACCGGGATTACAGGCGTTCGCTGCCACACCCGGCTAATTTTTCTTTAAGCAATATTTCTTGAGCTCCTGCAGGCACTATGTTGATGACTGGGTCTCAATGGTGAATTAGACAAAGTCAACACTTTCATAAGGGCATCAGATAATTAAGTCAGCAATTAAATATAAAGTGACCATTTCAGGCAGAAATTGCAAAAATTGAAAATAAAGTAGGATTGGGAACACAGAGTGAAGGAATGAGGGACTATTCGAGGTGGGGAGGTCAGGGAAGGCTTCTCCAAAGAGGTGACATTAAGCAAAGCCCTGAATAAAGAGGGAGGAGGGACAAGCTTCATGAAGCCCTTGGGGAAGAGCATTCCACGCAGAGGGAACAGCAAGAGCGAAGGCCCTGTGGCCGGAACAAATTGCCAAGGAGGGTGGGGCAGAGGCAGAATAAGGGACAGGAGGTGCAAGGGAGACAGGCTGGAGAGGTGGTGGGGTGGCTGTTGGATACCAGCAGGCCACACAGGACCTTGTGGGTTAGGGAACAGATGAGCCAATTTTTGCCTGTTTTTCTGGCATAATCATGGTACCCTCTTTACTCTTGCAAAGGAAGAAAAGTTCTGGTTTGGATGATAAATTGCACGGCCGCAGAGAGGAGTTTAGATTGTGTTCTTCTAGAGATGGGAGCCGCTGAAAGGCTGAGGATGGTGTGTGTGCCATGATCTGCTTAGGTTGTAAGCTTGGGCGCCTTCTGGTCTCAGGGCAGAAGCTGACTGTGGGTGATGAGAGTGGACACGGAGCCCGAGGGAAGGCTTCTCTGCTCCACCGGAGACACGAGGGTGGCCCCACTGTGGGGACGGGGTGGACATGCGGAGAAGATTCTGACGGTGGAGCGGCAGGATTTCCTGATGGACTGGGTGTGGAGCTGAATGGAAGAGAAGGGGCACAAAGGACCATATGGTTTTTGGCCAAAGTGGCAGGAAAGAGGAAACTGACATCAGCTGAGCCGGGGAAGATGGGGAGGGGGCGGGGAGGAGCCACAGTTCTGCTTTGGATACAACAAGTTGGAGATAGCCTTCAGATATCCAAGGGGAGGCATCCAGGAGGTAGTTGGGTTTCCAAGTCTGGGGATGGAGGGGCAGGTCCAGGCTGCCTGAGGGTAGGGGTAGCATTTAAGGCAGTGCAGTGGGGGGAGTGGTTCATGGTGGCCCTCAGGAAGAAGGAAGGAAAAATAGCCACCTCTGGCCTCTGGCCTCTCCAGGCTCTCCACCCTGGGGGCGGAGTCAATTCCTTAGCCCTCTAGCATCAGCAGTGGCTCCGCAGTGTGCTTGGCAGTGGCCGTGACTAGGTCACTCTACCCTAGGAAGTGAGTGCAGGGTAGGAGGACAGGGGCTGATCCCCAGCCTGGGGCCCTCCAGGGTTTAGAGTCAGGGATGATGGGGGTGGGGTGGGAGGAGGGGGTGGGGAGGGCAGAGAGAAGAAGAAAACCAGGGAAGCATAGTGTCCGTAGTCCAGGGAAGACAGTGGTTCGGGAAGCAGGCTCCATAATAAGCAGGTTAACGTTCATTAAGCCCTGAGTCCTCCAGTCAAAGTCATTAGGCAGAGACTGTCATTATTCCTGATTTACAGATACGAAATGCAGGCTCAGAGAGGTGAAGGGACTTGCCTAGGGGTGCACAGCTGGAAAGTGGAGGAGCCAGGCCAGCTGATAAGTGCCCCCTCCTGCCTTCAGGGTGAGCCTGCTGGGGTCCCAAGGGCCAGGTGCTGGCCCCAGGCAGGCAGGCAGGCAAGAGACTGGCATCTGGGGAGCCAAGCAGGGCTGGGGATGCTCACTTGTCTCCTCTCCTTCCAGGGCTGCTGGAGAGCCGGAGGCTGGCGGCGACTATGTGAAGGTAGGAGGGGCTGGGCCAGGGGTTGGTCAGAGGACACTGAAGGTCTCAGAGCCTGTTCCATTACGGGTGGGCAGAGCCCTTCCTCAAGCCTTGTTAGGAGCCAGACCTCACTGTGTATTCCCCGGGAGGGGAGGTTCTCGGAGTCGAGGCAGCATTTGGATCCAGTTTCATTCTCCGCACCTTCTTCCTACACCAGCCATTATTCTCTCCTGGCCCCAAACTCAGGGCATCCCAGTATTTGATATCATCTGACCCCACCCACTTGCCAGCTGGATGGGTCCCCAACAGTGTCTCTGTGCAAACGATGCAGCCTTCCAATCCCACCCAATCTTTGTGCACCTACTGTGTGCTGCCTCTGGGAGCAGGGAGCAGGAGAGGATGACTCAGTTCTTTATCACAGATAATGGGCACAGCTCAGATTTATCCAAAGCTTAATTTATCCTGGGTACTGGGAACACTGAAATGCAGTTTTGGCAGAGCACAGTGGCTCAGGCTTGTAATCCCAGCACTTTGAGAGGCCAAGGCGGGTGGATCACCTGAGGTCAGGAGCTCAGGACGAGTCTGGCCAACATGATGAAACCCTTTGCCTACTAAAAATACAAAAACTTAGCCAGATATGGTGGTGCGTGCCTGTAATCCCAGCTACTCAGGAAACTGAGGCAGGAGAATTGCTTGAACCCCGGAGGCAGAGGTTGTAGTGAGCTGAGATTGCGCCACTGCACCCCAGCCTGGGAAAAAAAAAAGCAAATGCAGTTTTGAAATAACAATGATAGTAATAATCATAATCATAAATAACATATTGAGTGCCTACTGTGTGCAGACCCTGTGCTGGCTGCTAGACACTGGAAGAGAGGCATTCTTTACATGAGAGATCTTTGATTCTCTCCCTCATCACTGGGTAGGGAGAGCCTTCTTGTGCCCATTTACGGATGGGAAACTTGAGGTCCAGAGAAGTGCAGTGACTTGCCCTGGGTCACATTACTTTTTTTTTCTTTTTTTTTTTTATACTGTAAGTTCTGGGGTAACATGTTCATGTGCAGAACATGCAGGTTTGTTACATAGGTATACACGTGCCATGGTGGTTGGCTGCACCCATCAAGCCATGATCTACATTAGGTATTTTTCTTAATGCTCTCCCTCCCCTAGCCCCCTACCCCGCATACTTTTAATGGTGAAAACCACAGTTACTTTTACACCAACCTGATATTATGAGGAAGAACTGGGATTACACCCCGAGTTTGATGCCAGGACTATAGCCAAAGCCCTTGGCCTTCTACCCCCAGGAGCCCCCACCCTGAGCAAGGCCCTGTGCCGAGTACTGAGAATAGGCAGAGGGCAAGGAGCACCAGGCCCTGAATTCAAAGGGCTCCTGGTCCAGGTGGGACCCACGGAAGAATCATACGGTGCTTTGCGCTTGTTTTTTGCAATCCATCAGATCCAACTTTTATTTTTATTATTATTTTTTAAGAGATGGGATCTCTCTCTGTCTGTCACTGCAGCCTTGTGCTTCTGGGCTCAAGCAATCCTCCCACCTTAGCCTCCTAAGTCCCTAGGACTACATGTGTGTGCCACTGCTAATTTAAAGAGATGGAGTCTCACTCTGTCGCCCAGGCTGGAACACGGTGGCGCGATCTCGGCTCACTGCAAGCTCTACCTCCCAGGTTCACACCATTCTCCTGCCTCAGCCTCCCGAGTAGCTGGGACTACAGGTGCCTGCCACCACACCCAGCTAATTTTTTGTATTTTTAGTAGAGATGGAGTTTCACTGTGTTAGCCAGGATGGTCTCGATCTCCTGACCTCATGATCTGCCTGCCTTGGCCTCCCAAAGTGCTGAGATTACAGGTGTGAGCCACCACACCCGGCCAAAAAAAAAAATTTTTTTTTAAAGATGGGGTCTCACTATGTTGCCCAGGCTGGTCTCAAATGCCTGGCCTCAAGTGATCCTCCTGCCTCAGTCTCCCAAAGTGCTGGGAATACAAACATGAGTGACCACGCCTAGCAGATCCAAATTTTAGTCCCGTCAAAGCATGATGGGCCAGGTGCAGTGGCTCAGGCTAGGCACAGTGGCTCATGCCTGTAATCCCAGCACTTTGGGAGGCCGAGGCGGGCAGATCACCTGAGGTCAGCAGTTTGAGACCAGGCTGGCCAACATGGCGAAATCCCATCTCTACTAGAAATACAAAAATTAGCCAGACGTGGTGGCACATGCCTGTAATCCCAGCTACCGGGGAGGCTGAGGCAGGAGACTTCCTTGAACCCAGGAGGCAGAGGTTGCAGTGACTCGAGATAGCACCACTGTACTCTAGCCTGGGCGACTGAGCAAGACTCAATCTCAAAAAAGAAAAAAAAAGGCATGATGTAGGCTGATATAAAAAACCCCACAAAACTAAAAAACAAATTTTAGTCTGAGATCTGCCACTTACTTGCCACTGGCTTTGGGTGTGGCATTGCCTCCCTGAGCCTGTGTTTGACTATGTGAAATGGTAACAAGGGTGCCTCCAACCCAGGGTTGCTATGGCTTCAGGGAGCTCATGGCCATGAGTGGGGGACCTAGGCCTGGAACAGCGTGGGCTGGCCTAGCTCCTCACCACAGGGACATTTCATCACCCTGAGATGCTACCTGCACAACTCTATGTAAGTGACTAGTAATGGAGCAGCGTGGGAAGTCCTGAGCTTGCTGCCCCCTCACCATCACCAGAAGCTGTGGGAGCTCCAGACGTGGGGGATGACTTTCAGCTGGGGAGCTGGGGAGCTGGAGATCAAGGAAAGCTTTCTGGAGGAGGAGGCATTGGAGCCAGGCCTTTGCAGTTGACTGGGAACATTCACTGAGATCTCTCCATGAGTGAAATGCTAGAAAGGAGACAAAGTTAAGCAGAGATGGGTAGGAGAGCTGTCCCGGCAGAGACAGGAGTGTGGACAAAGTCAGAAAGTAAACTGCATGAGCCCAGAAACAGAGTCTAGGGTAGGAGCAAGTCTAGCAGAAGTTCCAGAACCCTTATGCCACTGTGGGAGGGAGGACCTGGGGAAAACTAACACCAAAGGCAATGGTTGGAATGCAGGGGGCATATTTCAGCATCCCGCAGACCCCAGCTGCCTGTAAGGTGGTGAGAACCCTGTGAAGAATGTTAGCTTTATATTTTTTCCTATAGTTTATTTTTAGGGGTTAAAAATGTAGGGTTTTTTTTTTTTTGTTTTGTTTTAAACATTGTAAAATAAGTAGTATCTACTCAGTAGAACTGATTAAACAGTCTCCCAAAGGACAAAGTCAAAGGAATGTTAATTTTAGTTTCAAGACTCAGATGAGGTTCTGGGCACAGTGGCTCATGCCTGTAATCCCAGCAATTGGGAGGCCGAGGTGGGAGGGTCATTTAAGGCCAGGAGTTCGAGACCAGCCTGGGCAACTTAGCAAGATCCTGTCTCTACAAAAAATATATAAAAATTAGCTGGGAAGGCCGGGTGAGGTGGCTTACACCTGTAATCCCAGCACTTTGGGGGACTTGGGCCTTGGAATTGGGAGGCCAAGGCCGGCGAATCACTTGAGGCCACGAGTTTGAGACCAGCCTAGCCAAGATAGTGAAACCCCGCTACTAAAAATACAAAAAATTGACCGGGCGCCGTGGCTCACGCCTGTAATCCCAGCACTTTGGGAGGCCGAGGCGGGTGGATCATGAGGTCAGGAGATCGAGACCATCCTGGCTAACACTGTGAAACCCCATCTCTACTAGAAAAAGATATAAAAAAGATATCCAGGTGCACTATTGTAATCCCAGCTACTCAGGAGAATGAGGCAGCAGAATTGCTTGAATCTGGGAATTGGAGGTTACAGTGAGCTGAGATCTTGCCACTGCACTCCAGTCTGGGCAATGGAGTGAGATTCCATCTCAAAATAATAATAATAATAATAATAATAGTGGCCGGGCGCGGTGGCTCACGCCTGTAATCCCAGCACTTTGGGAGGCCGAGGCGGGCAGATCACAAGGTCAGGAGATCGAGACCATCCTGGTGAACACGGTGAAACCCCATCTCTACTAAAAATACAAAAAAAATTAGCCCTGCATGGTGGTGGGCACCTGTAGTCCCATCTTCTTGGGAGGCTGAGGCAGGAGAATAGCGTGAACCTGGGAGGCGACGGAGCTGGCAGTGAGTGGAGATCGTGCCACTGCACTCCAGCGTGAGAGACAGAGAGAGACTCCATCTCAAAAAAAATAAATAAATAAAATAATAATAGTAATCTGGGTATGGTGGTGCATGCCTGTAATCCCAGCTACTAGGAACTACTTGGGTGGCTGAGGCATGAGAATCACTTGAACCCAGGAGGGAGAGGCTGCAGTGAGCAGAGATTGAGCCACTGCACTCCAACCTGGGTGACAGAGTGAGACTGTGTCTTGAAAAAACAGAAAATTAGCTGAGTGTGGTGGTGCGCGCCTGTAGTCCCAGCTACTTGGGAGGCTGAGGCAAGAGAATTGCTTGAGCCCAGGAGGTCAATGCTGTGATTACGCCACTGTGCTCCAGCCTGGCCTACAGAGGGATACCCTGCCTCTTTAAAAAAAAAAAAAAAAAAAAGTCAAATGAGGGTTAAAAGGAATCAATAGTTGGGTTCCAAAAGCCCCCTCTTAGGCTGGGCGTGGTGGCTCATGCCTGTAATACCAGCACTTTGGGAGGCCAAGGCGGGCGGATCACTTGAGGTCAAGAGTTCAAGACCAGCCTGGCCAACATGGTGAAACCCCATCTCTACGAAAAGAAAAAAAAATTAACCAAGCATAGTGGCGCACACCTGTAATCCCAGCTACTCGGGAAGCTGAGGCAGGAGAATTGCTTGAGCCTGGGCAGCCGAAATTGCAGTGAGCCGAGATCACTCCATTCCACTCCAGCCTGGGCAACAAGAACAAAACTCTGTCTCAAAAAAACAAAACCAAAAGCCCCCTCCTACCTTGAGATACTCATCTTTGAGGAGTCAGCTTCCAGAACTGTTTTGTGTATCCTTTGATTCTAAGAAAAGGATTCTTAAATTCCAAGACCATAAAATTCCAGGCTGCTTGCCCAGAGCTTCAGATGTATTTACAGAACACAAACAAACAACTGAGGCTCAGAGAGGTGGACTCACCCACCTGCGGTCACACAGTCTGTCAGAAGGATTTAGACCTGAGGCCTGACTGATGGGGAATCAGCAATGGCTCCCTTTGCATTGAAGAGTATGTGGTTCTGGGACAAAAAGTCCAGTTTCTTTTTCTTTTTGAGACAGAGTCTTGCTCCATCACCCAGGCTGGAGTGCAGTGGTACAATCTCACCTCACTGCAACCTCTGCCTCCTGGGTTCAAGCGATTCTCAGGCCTCAGCCTCCTGAGTAGCTGGGATTACAGGCATGTGCCACCACACCCGGCTAATTTTTTTGTGTTTTTAATAAAGGATTTCACCATGCTGGCCAGACTGGTCTCGAACTCCTGGCCTCAAGTGATCCACTTGCCCTGGCCTCCCAGGGTGCTGGGATTACAGGCGTGAGCCACCATGCCGGGCCAAAAAGTCCAGTTTCTAAGACAGGAAGCTTGAAAATAATAGCGTGCACTTATTGAGCGCTTATTTCATGCCTGGCAACTTACATGCACCAGCTCAGCAAAAGCTTACAAGAGTTCTATGAGGTCAGCGCAGGCTTTAGCTGCGTTTGACAGGTGCATTTTCCACAAGTAAGTCGTAGATCCCAGGGAAGGGGCTGGTGGGAGTGGGCGCACCAGTAGTTAGGGGACAGTTGAACCCAGGCTGCCCCTCTAACCACTGGGCTTTACTGGCTCTCTGCACCCCCAGAGTCTTATCAGTGAACATCCGCGATTCCCAGCAGAGTCTCTGATTCCAAAC
>NW_012099098.1:1538586-1543371 GCF_000951045.1 Mandrillus leucophaeus
CGTTTCTGCCTTCTCTGCAGGAGGGAGAGAGCTGGGGTAGAGGGTACCGGGAGATGGGGTCCCCGGCACCCTGCCGGTCCTCCGCCTGGCACGCTGGCCCTTGCGGCTGACCTGGGCACCCTGGCTCCCCATTGTACCGGGGGCGCTGGGCTGGGATCTGAAGGCTGAGTGAGGAGCAGGAAATGCGGGTGATGCTTCGGGTGCCAGGGTTGGGGCCAGAGCACCCGCCACTCTCCCGCCCTCTAGGTGTGGTTGGACATGCCTGGGGCTCAGGTCTTTCCCAGCCCAGCTGGCCGGGCAGTGCAGGACGGCGCCGCGGCGGTGAGAGGGTTAAACGGAAGGGGGTGGAGGGGAGGACCCGGACCCCGCCTCTCTGCGGAGCATCCTTTGGGGATGGCTTTGCTTGGGGTTGGGACTCCGAGGTGAGCTGGAGGGGATGCTGGGCTCGGGCTGGCGGGAAGGGGTTAAGACCCTGTCCGGGGGTCTCCGCGCTCCTGCTCCCTGAGCCCCCTGGGAGATGCCAGGCGCGTTGGCTCTTCGCTCCCCCAGGCTCACACACGCTCGCGGAGCCCGCCTGAAGGACGGCCCCGCCGGCTGCGGAGCGGAGCATCCCCGCACCGGCCAATCAGGCGCGCGCAGGCCAGGAGGCGGTGAGATCATCTCTGGCCAATAGCAGAACGCCGAGCGCAGGGATGCTGCATTCGCACTCCAGCACCCCCAACTCTAGGGAGCTGGGGGCCCCCAGGTCGATGTGAGATCAAGGCACAGGGACCCTAGGATTCCTCACCCTCAGGTGTGTGGGAGGACCAAGTTGGTCCCCCCAGACTCTCCGTGACCAGTGATTAAGCTGGAAAAGGGGAGCCCAGTCTCCCAGCCCCCTTTAACGGATGAGTCTTCTCAGTCCCAGAGAGGGCAAGTGACTGGCTCAAGGTCACACAGTGGCAGCCTTGGGGCGGGTTCTTCAACATCCAGCCTCCACCCTCCTTTGCCCGCGTCCCTCGGGCTCCAGCTGAAACTGGGGGAAGGTCTCAATTGCATGCCCTCTGTCAAGGAGGACGCCAGAAGGCTGAGATTTTGGGTCCCTTTTTCCCTGTGACGCCCACTCTTCCCTTCCCAGGGTTTGATGTGATATAAGGAAAGAGGACTAGGCTGGTGTGAGCACCGCAGAGTGAGAGGGAGAGAGAACAGGGACCCCCAGAAGTAGGGGACCCCTTGGAGAAGTGTAGGTGTCTGAGAAGGCCGGGATCCTATTTCAGCCCTGGGCCTCTCTGCCCTTCGGGAGTGTCGGTTTCTACCACGGCTGGAGGATGTGCAGAATTCCCACCCCCAGGCCTTTCTCCTGAGCACCTGTGCAAACCACCCACTCCCACCATCTGTCCCCAGAGTCCTGCAGGTTCCTCAAGGTCCAAATTTTCATGGGTCCACCGCCAAGCTGCTCCTGCCCCAGCCTTGCCCACTCAGCCTGTCCCATCATCCTTCTAGGATCTGGGCCGGGAGTCCTCTCTGACCCCTCCGCCCTGCTCCCCCGCATGAATCAATGGCCATCTAAACTCCCCTTCCCCCACTCCTTCTCCCCACACCTTATCTGCCCTGCCACTGCCTAGAAAACCCTAGACTGCTCTCCCCAAGTGGTCTAAACCTGCTCCAACACTTCCAAACCCTTCCATGGCTGTGCTGTGGCCTCCGGCTAATCCCCAGCTCGCTAAGACACCTGCCACACCTGCCCCTGCCCCCACAGCCCCTTGGAAGCTTCTCATTCATCTCCCCTCCCTCCCCTTGGCTCTGCCCATAGGGCCCTGACTTTGCTGCTCTCTGTCCAGAAGCTCTTCCCTGCCCACCTGTCCACCTGCCCTCTCCACCCTGGTGCTTTTGCTTGGCTCACCCAGTCCTTCTTCAGACCTCAGCAGAAATGTCACCTTTTCTGGGAAGTGATCCCTAACTCTGCCCCCTGACTAGTTTGGTGGTGCACCATCTCTGTCTGTGCATCTCGGGACATTCGGGAGACCGGGAATTGATTGTCAGTGTTTGCAAGGCCTCCCCCAGGGCAGGGGCCACCTTGGGTCCTCACCCCTGGGACAGGACCAGGATAAGGACTTAGTCAATGTTGAATGGAGTCAGGAGATTCTAGATATCTCTGACACTGGGAATCATGGTGTCTTGGGAGCAATGCAGACTGGGGTAAACCCAGGCAGTATGGGAGCAGAGGAGTAAGGGATGTAGTCATAGAATTAGGAGGCAAAATCTGTGGATGGTCTGAGGAGGCAGGGAGCGAACCGGAGGACCCTTGGACTCTGGGGAGCGAGGGACCCCAGGGAGAGACTCACCTGGGATGAAGGCCCTTTACTGCCCTCCCTCATTGATCTTGCCTTCTGGCCAGTGCTGGGGTCTGTCTGTCTTGGAGTAGCCATCTTTGGGGCCTGGAGTTGGGGGAAGGAGAGGAAGAACCGTCCTATGTCCTTGCAGTGATGAGGATGTCTGTGTGCTAGTAGTACTCTGGAGTGCCGTCTCTTTTCATCCTCACAGTGAGGTGAGGCAGGTTCTGTCACTGTACCCATTTTAATGAGGAAGAAATTGAGGCCCAGAGAGCTCACATGGCACAGCCAGGATTGGACTGGGCTCTGGTGGGCGTACACCTGGCATTAGGGGCTTCCCTTCCTCTGCCCTTAGGGCCCCTGAGATCCATCAGCCTCCAACTTCAGGCCACAGTGATCAAGAAACCAGGAGGTTCTGGGCCAGGTGGGAGGGTGGAGTACTGGGCATTATCTCCTTCGGGGGCCTTGGGCTTCCCTGCTGGGCCATGGCCTCCTCATCTGGTGAGGCTTGCTGGGGATTTCAAGGGAGAAATGGCTTTGGAAATTGTAAGGGGAAATGCAGATGTCTGTGTGGGGTCCCCGTGTCCCTGTTTATAGTCTCTTCCCCACCCTTGCATTGTAGAATGCGCCATCCCAGAATGTATCCTTGTCCAACCAGCTCTGTGGTTTTTGCTCATAGCTTTTCCTGCAGTTACCTGCTGCCCTACCTCCAAGATTCACCTGTAGAAATCCCCCTCCAACACTTCAAGATCAGTTTGGTGCCGTTGGTGCATAATGAGTGTTTTCTTACTGCCCTCTCCTCCAGGAAGGCTTCCCAGATGCCTCTGCCTTGCCCAGGCTTAATCCTGCTTGTAGAAGCCACCTGGCTCTTTGCCGCTGTCCAGCGCTATGGTGCTGACCGCCCTCTACTCAGAGGCTCCCATTGCTTTTGCCTCTCCTCAGCCTAGGCACTGCCTTGAGGGCCAGGCTTGGTTTATGTGTCACCGCATCCACCTCTGGCATATAGCACAGGGCCTGGAATGCAGTTGGCATTGTTTGGTTGAAGGAATTGAGATTTCTTTACTCTTTCTGGGACCCAAGGTAAAGGACCTTTCTGGCACCTGTGCCTTAGTGTTCCCAGAGTCCCAGGATAGGAGGAGTTCATCCATGGTAGAATGAAGCTGGGAGGGAAGGAAGAAGGGGGCCTTAAGTTGGATGCCAACTCTTGCTGTCTCCTACTCAGTTCTCCAAGGAGAAGTACATCCTGGACTCATCGCCAGAGAAACTCCACAAGGAATTGGAGGAGGAGCTCAAACTCAGTAGCACGGATCTCCGCAGCCATGCCTGGTACCATGGCCGCATCCCCCGAGAGGTGAGCAGGCCCCCAGCTGGAACTTCAACCCCGGACCCTCCCACCCACTGCCTTGGGCAGCCCCAGCCCTGGTTGCAGCCACCTGGGACGCTCTGTCCTATTGCTTGATGGGTTCAATCGGAATGGACTGGGATGAGGTCTAGCTCTGCCCTTTACTGACTGTGACCTTGAAGAAGTTGCTTCACCTCTCCGAGCCTCAGTATCTACTGCAAAGGGTTCTTGTGAAAATTAAATGAAATAATGCAGGTAAAATGTTTAACATGATGCTTGACACCATGAATGTTGGCCTTTGTTCTTATTATTGTTACTGTTATTGTCTGGTCTGTATATCTGCCTTTTGTATGCTTGCTTAGTGAGTACCAATCTTTGGGCTACTTAGTTTTGGCAAAGTTGAGTTTCTTGGCTGAGGTGACTTTATAAGCCACAGACTTAAGTTTATAGATCACTTGTTCCTTCTTTCATTCATGCTATAATCTTTGTCAAACACCAACTTTGCCAGGACCTGTGCTAAGCACCAAGGCTGCAGAGGTAGAAGAGGTGGTGGCTTCTTTTGATGGCTAATGGCCCAGGGTAGGGGGCTGACAGTCAGAGCCTAGTGGAAGAAGTGCAAGAATAGAGTGCCTGGTATGAATATGGGCAAGTCCTGAGGAGGGGACACTGAGGATGGAGGCCTTTGTGAGATAGATAGGAGTTCGCCAGGTGGGGCCAGGTGTGATGGCTCACGCCTGTAATCTCAGCACTTTAGGAGGCTGAGGCGGGCAGATCACCTGAGGTCAGGAGTTTGAGACCAGCCTGGCCCACATGGTGAAACCTTGTCGCTACTAAAAATATGAAAATTAGCCAGGTGTGGTGGCACGCACCTGTAAGCCAGCTACTCAGGAGGCTGAGGCAAGAGAATCACTTGAACCTGGGAGGCGGAGGTTGCAGTGAGTGGAGATTGTGCCACTACACTGCAGCATGGGTGACAGAGTGAGACTCTATCTCAATAACAATAATAAGGCTGGGTGTGGTGGCTCACGCCTGTAATCCCAGCACTTTGGGAGGCCAAGGCGGGTGGATCACAAGGTCAGGAGATTGAGACCATCCTGGCTAACACAGTGAAACCCCATCTCTACTAAAAAT
>NW_012099098.1:1543421-1544422 GCF_000951045.1 Mandrillus leucophaeus
CAACATGGTGACACCCGTCTCTACTAAAAATACAAAAATTAGCTGGGCGTGGTGGCGCACGCCTGTAATCCCAGCTACTCTTGAGGCTGAGGCAGGAAAATCGCTTAAGCCCAGGAAGCGGAGGTTGCAGTTAGCCGGGATCGAGCCATTGCACTCCAGACTGGGCGACGAGTGAGACTCTGTCTCAAAAAACAAACAAACAAAAACAAAAAACAAACTGCTCTGCGTGACACATTTCCCTGTTCACCCACAGCTCTGGCCCCGCCCCCTTATCCCATTGACCCTTACAACCTCTCACGTTGGCTCTGCCCTCCGCCCCTCCCGGCCCAACGGCAGGCAGCGCCCCAGGCCCGCACCCCTCACCGCTGTCCCTGAGCCCGCCGCCTCTTACCCCGCCGCTCTGACAGGTTCCACACCATGTCCATCATGCTGGCCGTGGACATCCTGGGCTGCACTGGCTCTGCGGAGGAGCGGGCAGCACTGCTGCACAAGACCATTCAGCTGGCGGCAGAGCTGCGGGGAACTATGGGCAACATGTTCAGCTTCGCGGCGGTCATGGGTGCCCTGGACATGGCCCAGGTACTGAGAGCCGCGCAGAGCCGGCATCCGGTAGACTGTCTGGAAGAGCCCTGGGGTGCCTTTGGGATGGCTGTGTATGGAATCAGGAGGAGCTTTGGAGTTTCTAGGCACCATTGGTGAGAGTACCTGGGAGAACTGAGTTCTGCAAGTGCCGACCCACAGCAAGTTCTTCCCCTTCTCTGGGCCTCAGTTTCCTCGCTTGTAAAATAAAACGAATGAGGAGCATCATATGAGTTTAAAGAATAAGAATAGGCCGGACGCCGTGGCTCATGCCTATAATCCCAGCACTTTGGGAGGCTGAGGCGGGCGGATCACTAGGTCAGGAGTTCAAGACCAGCCTGGCCAATATGGTGAAACCCCGTTTCTACTAAAAAGTACAAAAAATTTGCCGGGCGTGGTGGTGCGCGCCTGTAATCCCAGCT
>NW_012099098.1:1544472-1547111 GCF_000951045.1 Mandrillus leucophaeus
GTGAAGGCAGGCGAGAGCTACACACACATCCAGTACCTGTTTGAGCAGGAGAGCTTCGACCATGTGCCCGCCCTCGTGCGCTATCATGTGGGCAGCCGCAAGGCTGTGTCAGAGCAGAGTGGTGCCATCATCTACTGCCCGGTGAACCGCACCTTCCCACTGCGCTACCTCGAGGCCAGCTATGGCCTGGGACAGGGGAGTAGCAAGCCCGCCAGCCCCGTCAGCCCCTCAGGCCCCAAGGGCAGCCACATGAAGCGGCGCAGCGTCACCATGACCGACGGACTCACTGCGGACAAGGTCACCCGCAGCGATGGCTGCCCCACCAGGTCAGCCAGGGCCCCATTTGTCAAATGGGGATGTGGGTAATGAGAGGGCTAGTGAGAAAGGGAAGGGCCAGGCACACTGAAATGGGATGAAATTCCCCTCCTGGAGCCTCTGTGTGCAGGGAGGAATGGGAGGAAGGTTGGGCCATACTGTGTGGATGTACGGAAGGAAGGACTTGCAGGGAGTCAGACCCAAGTGGCAGTCCCAGCTCTGCCACTTGCTGGCCATGTGCCCTTGACCCTGTCACCTCTCCTTTATTATCTCCATGTTCCTACCTATAAAGGCTTTCATTCAAGCAGCCCTCCCTATGCCAGGGGAGCCCTGAGTCCTGAACCAGAGAGGGGCCTGGTCCCTGCCACCTGATGCCACCCCTCCATCCTACACAGCTAGGCCAAGGTGGGCATCCGAGCAGAGGGCTTTACAGCATGGAAATCACTGCACAGGGAATGGGATGTTCTCAGCATATTTTAATTACACCTGGTTGTCTCTGGGGCTAAAACCAGGCCCTGGATGCCAGGAAAAGCCACAGCAGCTGCTGGTTCCTGAGATCCTACCAAGTGTTAAGTGCTGTACGTGGCCAATCTCATCAATGCCCACTTCCTCCTGGGAGGTGGGTCCTGCCCATACACCCAATTTGTAGATGAGGACATAGGCTTAAAGGGGGGAAGCTGCTTGCTAGAGAGTGGGTAGGATCAAGATTCGAACCCAGGTCTGTAGACTCTGAAGTCTGTGCCCCAAGTTTCTGTAGCTTCCCTGGCTATTTGCAGAGATCGGCTGTCCTGTGCCACCTGCACTTGGATAGGCCCTTGAGGCCCCACCTCCCGGGGGCTGGGTTGGGTGCTCCCAGTCAAGGAATTGATGAATGGATACCCTGTGGGCAGCAGCCACTTGGCCTGTGGTTTGGAGCCAGTAAACATAATGGTGCCAGGATCCACAGACCATGTGTGCCTGAGGCATCCTGAGCATAGCTGGGAGCAGTGAGGAGAGGTCAGAATGGTGGGCCTACTTCCTAAGGCTCCCCACTCTTCCTGCTAGCCCCTCTCCCCAGACCGTTCTGAAGGTCGGAGGAAAGATTCTGCTTATCAAGCTAAGGGCACTTGTGAGGAGCCGTGTCTGCCCAGAGAATGGTTGTAGTCGACTCATTTGCACAAAGGCACTCGTGGGGTGTTGAATTCTGGCCTGTACCTCCTTTCCCATCCCCTCCTCCTTGGGAAAGGAGAGAAACAGAGGAGCGTGAGAAGTGTTGGCTCAGCTGGGTGCCCCCAAGCCTCATCCTCAGGCTGCTCTAGGCTTCGTGGGAGGGGAAGCTGGGTAGGAATGGAGGAGAGCAGGGTCATGAGGAGGATACCAACTAGGAACTGGGCTGATGGCCAAGCGCGGTGGCTCATGCCTGTAATCCCAGCACTTTGGGAGGATGAGGTGGGCGGATCACCTGAGGTCAGAAGTTCAAGACAAGCCTGGCCAACATGGTGAAACTCCATCTCTACTAAAAATACAAAAAATTAGCCAGGCTTGGTGGCGGGCACCTGTAATCCCAGCTACTTGGAGGCTGAAGCAGGAGAATGTCTTGAATCCGGGAGGTGGGTTCAGCAGTTGCAGTGAGCTGAAATCACGCCATGGCACTCCAGCCCGGGCGACAGAATGAAACTCCATCTCCAAAAAAAAGGGAAGAAACCAGGCGTGCTCGCCAGCAGGGTTCCTAGCTCTGCTCCTGACTCCCTATGTCCCCTCCCTCCTCTGGGCTTCAGGTTTTTTTGTACCTATCAGTCGGGAGGTTGGATTTGATAATCTCCAAGCCTTCTCTGCCTCTGAAGTTCAAGGTGAAGAGGTGGGGGGGTCCCAGAGGCAGGCTGAGGCCCCTGACTTCTGGGCTACCTGCCCATGATGGTATCTGCTCCACAGTACGTCGCTGCCCCGCCCTCGGGACTCCATCCGCAGCTGTGCCCTCAGCATGGACCAGATCCCGGACCTGCACTCACCCATGTCGCCCATCTCCGAGAGCCCTAGCTCCCCTGCCTACAGCACTGGTATGGCCAGCAGAGGGGTGGAGCAGGTGGAGGGAATCTGTTGTTGAAGACTTCTGTAACCTATGTGTGGTTATGTATGTTTCTGCCTCTTTTCTGAGGCGAGACCTTTACTAAGAGCAATAATTGACACTGGAAACCTGCTAGCAGAACTGTTAATATCAACATATAAGATGTATCCATGGATTGTTTATTTAGCAACTATTTATTTATTTATTTATTTTCGAGGCAGTTTTGCTCCTGTTGCCCAGGCTGGAGTGCAGTGGCGGGATCTTGGCTCACTGCAACCTC
>NW_012099098.1:1550181-1551446 GCF_000951045.1 Mandrillus leucophaeus
TAAGGCCGGGGGTGGTTGCTCATGCCTGAATCCCAGCACTTCAGGAGGCTGAGGTGGGCGGATCACCTGAGGTGAGGAGTTCAAGACCAGCCAGGCCAACATGGGAAACCCTATCTCTACTAAAAATACAAAAATTAGCTAGGTGTCGTGGTGGGCACCTGTAATCCCAGCTACTCGGAAGGCTGAGGCAGGAGAATCACTTGAACCTGGGAGGTAGAGGTTGCAGTGAGCCGAGATCGCACCAGTGCACTCCAGCCTGGGCAACAGAATGACACTATTCAAAACACACACACACATACACACACACACACACACACGATATCCTTGCTTCCTCCAGATGTCAGTTTGGCTACAACTGGGCAGACCTGAAACCCAGTGGTCTCTGGCTCCCTGAGGCACTTGGGGACACTTCTGTAGTGTGCCATAGAGCCCCTTGAGGGTTAGCCAGCTTGTCCTGGGACTAGAAAAGGCCTGACTCTCCGCCTCCACCCCCTCTAGTGGACAAATAAGCAGAAATCATTACCTCCTTGGCCCATAAGTTGTCAATGCCCCGGCCTTAGCTGTGTTGAATCATTGGACATCTGAAGACCCCAGTTCTCTCTGTGCCTCAGTTTCTCCTTTCTTGGGAGAAATTGATCATCGGGTTATACTGGTCTCAGAGCACGGGAAGCAAGAAAAGAGTCAAGGCAGAGATGTCGCTCCATGAAGAGTCCAGGGTGGCAGGGAGGACCCAGGTTCTAGGCCCAGTGTGTGACCTTGGGCAAGCCCATTCCCTGCCCAGGCTTCAGGGTTTCCCTCTGCAATGGACAAGTATCCGGCTCTTAACCTTAACTGAATAATTATTTATTTATTTATTTTATTTTTATTTTTTGAGATGGAGTCTCATTCTGTCACCCAGGCTGGAAGTGCAGTGGCGTGATCTCGGCTCACTGCAACCTCTGCCTCCTGGGTTCAAGCGATTCTCCTGCCCCAGCCTCCCGAGTAGCTGGACTACAGGCACACGCCACTGTACCCGGCTAATTTTTAAATTTTTGGTAGAGATGGGGTTTCGCCATGTTGGCCAGGCTGGTCATGAACTCCTGATCTCAGGCGATCTGCCCACGTCAGCCTCCCAAAGTGCTGGCATTACAGGCGTGAGCCACCCCGCCCGAACTCCTGATCTCAGGCGATCTGCCCACGTCAGCCTCCCAAAGTGCTGGCATTACAGGCGTGAACCACCCCGCCCGGCCGACCTTAACTGAATATTTAATATGCCAGGCACCTCT
>NW_012099098.1:1556281-1557656 GCF_000951045.1 Mandrillus leucophaeus
AAAAAAAAAAAAAAAAAAAAAATTAGCTGGGCGTTGTGGTACATGACTGTAATCCCAGCTATTCGGGAGGCTGAGGGTCAAGAATTGAAGAACTGCTTAAACCCAGGAGGTGGAGGTTGCAGTGAGCCTAGATGGCGCCACTGCACTTCAGCCTGGGTGACAGAACGAGACACTGACTCAAAAAAAAAAAAAAAAAGGAAATAATTATTGCTAACTAGTTGAGAAACAATCGCGTGTGGCACAAGAAACTCCAGCAGATACTCAGCTTTCCTGGATCACTGAAGCTCCTCCAAGCAGTGGGTCCCCAAGGCTGCAGCAGCCTCAGGGTGGGGCCATGCAAACTCATATAGGTCCTGGTGATTTCAGAGCATCACCTGGGCTGGTCAGCTTGCCAGAGTCAGCTGGCCCTGGTCTCTGGTGATGCAGGGAAGTGGGGACATCACCTCTGTACTCCCTACAAGGAGTGAGGGAGCCTGCTCTTTGGGAAGGGGTGCGGGAATCTCACTTTGGTGGGGAGCTGCTATAACGGGGCCTCTCTTTCTGCAGTAACCCGTGTCCATGCCGCCCCTGCAGCCCCTTCTGCCACAGCACTGCCTGCCTCCCCTGTCACCCGCCGTTCCAGTGAGCCCCAGCTGTGTCCCGGAAGTGCCCCAAAGACCCATGGGGAGTCAGACAAGGGCCCCCACACCAGCCCCTCCCACACCCTCTGCAAGACCTCCCCGTCACCATCACTCAGCAGCTACAGTGACCCGGACTCTGGCCACTACTGCCAGCTCCAGCCTCCCGTGCGTGGCAGCCGAGAGTGGGCAGCAGCTGAGGCCTCCAGCCGGCAGGCCAGGAGCTATGGGGAGAAGCTAAAGGAACTGTCAGAAAATGGGGCCCCCGAGGAGGACTGGGGCAAGACCTTCACAGTCCCCATCGTGGAAGTCACTTCTTCCTTCAACCCGGCCACCTTCCAGTCACTACTGATCCCCAGGGATAACCGACCGCTGGAGGTGGGCCTTCTGCGCAAGGTCAAGGAGCTGCTGGCAGAGGTGGATGCCCGGACACTGGCCCGGCATGTCACCAAGGTGGACTGCCTGGTAGGTGTTGGCTGTGCACTGGGGTAGAGGGAGCATCTCCGTTCTATGGGGCAGGGCAATGAGAAACTGGCTTCCAGATTCCCCAAGTACAACAAGCGGGCCTGGATTCTAGCTCCATGGCTGTCCTTTGCCTGCTCTGTGACTCTGGGCTGGTCATTTAGCCTCACTGGGCCTCCAGTTTCTCCTTTTAAAAAGCACATAAGGGCCGGGCGCGGTGGCTCAAGCCTGTAATCCCAGCACTTTGGGAGGCCGAGACGGGCGGATCACGAGGTCAGGAGATCGAGACCATCCTG
>NW_012099098.1:1563696-1565576 GCF_000951045.1 Mandrillus leucophaeus
GCCGGGCGTGGTGGTGCGCGCCTGTAATCCCAGCTGCTCAGGAGGCTGAGGTAGGGGAATCGCTTGAACCAGGGAGGCGGAGGTTTCAGTGAGCCGAGATCACACTTCTGCACTCCACCCTGGGCAACAGAGTAAGACTCTGTCAAAAAAAAAAAAAAAAAAAAAAGAATAAGAATAAAGTGGTAACCATTTAGTGAGTATTTCCTGTAAGCTAGGTAGTATACTAAATACTTAACCAGCACTGATTCCTCAGAACCATCTCATGAAGTAGGTGCCTTCAGCGTCCACATTTTACAAATGGAGTGTTTGAGACAGAGTAGTCCTTGCCTAAGGTCACACGGTCAGAGGCTGAAAGAATTAGGACTTGAACCAGGTCTAGCTGACTTCAGAGCTGAGCCTGCCTCTCCTATGCCCAATAAATAAGAACAATGGCCAGGCGCGGTGGCTTATGCCAGTAATTCCAGCACTTTGGGAGGCTGAGGAGGGAGGACAGATCACCTGAGGTCAGGAGTTCGAGACCAGTCTGAGCAACATGGTGACACCCGTCTCTACTAAAAATACAGAAAAATTAGCCAGATGTGGTGGTGCACGTCTGTAGTCTCAGCTACTCAGGAGGCTGAGGCAGGAGAATCGCGTGAACCCAGGAGGTGGAGGTTGCAGTGAGCCGAGATTGCGCCACTGCACTCCAGCCTGGGTGACAGAACGAGACTCCATCTCAATAAATAAATAAATAAATAAGAACAACAAGGTCCCAGAGGCAGTGTCCTGGGTTCAGCTCCCAGCTCTGCCACTTTTTTTTAGAATCACCTTGGGCAAGTCATTCCCCTCTCTTGAGTCTTAGTCCCCTAATCTGTAAAATGGGTTTTGTGAGAGCTTCATGGTAGACATGAAAAGCAGTCATCACTGTCCCTAGTACACGAAGGATGGCCATAATAATAATACTGATCCCACATCTGGGTGTCCACTCAGCAGGGCAGCAGGGTGGCCGCTGCAGGCCCTCTGCCTGGCTGGTCTCTCACAGTTTGACCTCCCCAGATTTCTCGACTGGAGCAGACATGGGTGGCCCTGCGGCAGCGACACACGGAGGGTGCCATCCTGTACGAGAAGAAGCTCAAGCCTTTTCTCAAGAGCCTCAACGAGGGCAAAGGTACTTTCTTGTTGTGTGACCTTGGACAGGTTGCAGCCCTCCCTGGGATCCCAGCATGGACAGGGATGAGAGCCTGGCTGAGCTCTGTGCAAGCTACTTTCCCTGAGCTCACTGTCCCTGCTGGCAGCTGTGTCAGCCTTGTTCACATCCAGGCTTAGCCCTTGGGGCTGGGCCAGGGCTGCTGTGGGTTCAGTTGGGGGAATCCGAAAGGAAGGATTTGTCCCAGGAGTCAGAAGCCCTTGAGGCTCTCCGGGACCTCAGCCAGGCCGGTTCCCTCCTGCACCTCGGCTTCCGGGACTGCAGTGGATGGTGGGCACTACAGGATCTCTAAGCGCCTGCTGCCTTTCTCCCTGCAGAAGGCCCGCCGCTGAGCAACACCACGTTTCCTCATGTGCTGCCCCTCATCACCCTGCTGGAGTGTGACTCGGCCCCACCCGAGGGCCCTGAGCCCTGGGGCAGCACGGAGCATGGCGTGGAGGTGGTGCTGGCCCACCTGGAGGCTGCCCGGACAGTGGCACACCACGGAGGCCTATACAACACCAATGCTGAGGTCAAGCTGCAGGGTGAGTGGCGGGTGGCATCTTCGGGGGCTTGCAGGCCTGGGCCTCCCTCCACCTGCCTCACTGTTTCCCTTTCCTCCAAGGCATCCATTCACATTTCTGCACTCCTCTGTCCTGCCCTGTCTCCCTGACCCCTTCCTCTTATGTCTTGTCTTTTCTTTTTTTTTTTTTTT
>NW_012099098.1:1567687-1568479 GCF_000951045.1 Mandrillus leucophaeus
GAACTCCTGATCTCAGGCGATCTGCCCACGTCAGCCTCCCAAAGTGCTGGCATTACAGGCGTGAACCACCCCGCCCGGCCGACCTTAACTGAATATTTAATATGCCAGGCACCTCTGGGCATTTTCCTATTAATTCTCACTTCACAGATGGGGAAACTGAGGCTCGTTGAGAAAGGCAGAGTCACTTGCTCCATATCAGAGGGTTAGCGGTGGAGCTGGAATTCAAACTCCGCCTTCCAACCAGGCTACCCACTTAGATAAAGCTCTCTGACTCCCAGATGGCTGGGGCCAGCCCTGACAGGATATTAATCAGCCCTCTGGGCGTCTTTGCAGGTTGCTAGGATACTGGGCGTTACCAAGGAGATGCAGACCCTAATGGGAGTCCGCTGGGGCATGGAACTGCTCACCCTCCCCCATGGCCGGCAACTACGCCTAGACCTGCTGGAAAGGTGAGACAGCGCCGGCACCCGGGGACTCTCGGGGAACCCCTGGCTACCGCACTCCCCGCTGGACAGGGCGGGTTGGCCAATCACAGCCTCAGCTCGGCTCCCAGGGCTCTGGCCACGCCTCCCATCCCATTGACCAATCGCAACCCCTGATAACCCGCTCTAAGCAAGCTGATTTCCAAAGACTGAATCCTGTACCTCCGCATTCGCCTTCCTTTCGCATCCCCTTGACCAATCATCCCCTTGACCATCAGCCTGGCCTCGCCTATCAGCTCGGGGTCCTCCTTGTGCATTCTTAAAACTACTCTGCGTGGCCGGGCGCGGTGGCTCACGCCTGTAATCCCAG
>NW_012099098.1:1570729-1571544 GCF_000951045.1 Mandrillus leucophaeus
GGCCTACACTGTGCTTTCTTATAAATACGAAGAAAGTTTCTATGTTAGAAACATTCCAATAGGTCATTTCTGGAAAAAAATGAAAAGGATGTTTTCAACAGGCCATATTGTCCATGTGGCAGGCCAAGTGTCGTGAGAGGGGGCTGTCTCAGGAGGAACTTTTGCCTAGGGTGGCATTCCATTGAAGTTTTGCTGTCTTTATCAGTTGTCACAAATCCTTCCCTAAACACAGAGCCACCAACTTTGTCATAACTACAAACTTGATTTCAAAGCAATACCCCTGAGTATAAAACCTAAAATTCCTTGCCAGAATGACTTATTGGACAATTTCTAAGCAATCTGTTATAGTAAAGCAGCCCAGATGTCAAGACTTAAATCCCGGCTGTACTGCTTGCTGGCTCGGTGACCTTGGGCAGGTCAGTGCACGTCTCTGAGCTTCACCTTTCTCATCTGTAGAATGAGGATTATAAAAGTACTTACTTCATAGGACATTGAAAGGGTTAAATAGACTGAGGTACAAAGAAGGGTCTTGCAGGCACTAAGAGCTCAGTAAATATCGTCTTTGAGGTTTGATGATGGTTTTACCGTGGTTATGTCTCCAGCATGTTGCCAGCTCCTGGGCACACAATGTATAGCAACAAATCATTATTGCTAATTCAGGCCGGGCGCGGTGGCACACATCTGTAATCCCAGCTACTCTGGAGGCTGAGGCACAAGAACTGCTTGAACCTAGGAGGCGGGGGTTGCAATGAGCTGAGATTGTGCCATTGCACTCCAGCCTAGGCAACAGAGCGAGACTCTGACTCAAAAAAAAA